>NW_020955869.1:133798-137902 GCF_003031625.1 Empidonax traillii
TTTGAAGAGTTTTCACACAAAGTTCCTGTTGCCAGGGAAACCACTTCCTTCATTTGTACTTTTTCCAAACATGTCTGTTTCCAGGTCCTCCCCCAGTGCAGATCACAATCCAGTGTCTAGTGCAATGGAAAAAAAAAAAAAAAGAATGTATGTGTATGGATGCATATATGTTACAGACTAATAAGTGCACTTTTTAATAATCTGCAGAAACTGTAGAAGCGTCATATCTGCAACATCATTTTGAAGTTCACAAAGAAACCTACACACAGCAGCCATTGTATTTTCACTTTATTTACCAGTGTTTTTAACTTTTTCTTTGTTGTATGCCTAATTTGTACTGTGTCACTGTTACATCTACACTTAACATTTTCAAATAATAAATGTGCAAGATGTCCTACTTTTATTAATCACTCACACAATCCTTTAGCTTGCTGTATTTATTTTCAATTATTTTCTAATGAAGAAGGCATGAATCTGGAATAAATCTGGCTCTGCATATAGCTGCCTGCCCTGAACTCAGGGTTTGGCCTAGAGTCCAAGTAGATCTACCACAGTTATGCCTATAGACACACTGACAGCACCAAGCTTCAACAAGCACTGCCTGTCATCACTCTGCCTCACTAATCTCTTGGTTCAGTGGAGTAGAAAAGTTCACAGAACTAGGCAACATTTCGGTTGAGAAATGGTAGTATTTCTGGACGTCTTCTCCTATATAAAGCTGAAGTCTTTTCATGTGAGTTCTTTTTCCACTCCATTCTGCCCCACCTTTGTTTGATTTCAGAAAAACTGGTTTATGCCAGCATTGGAGAGGTAGTTCAAAGAAACACTGATGGAATGATTTAAGATGGAGAGTAGAAACTAATGTCATTGTTCTCCTTAATGACTGGAGCCCACCACGTTCACAAAGCGAGTGTAGCTCTGTCTTTCAAATTAATTGAAAAAAGCGAGAATAAGTAGGCCAATGAGACAACTAAGTTCACTCCATGTTTAAAATATTGTCTTCTGTCTCCTAAGAAGACAGAATAAGAACTTTCAGAGCTCAACTCTGGTTCCAGCTCAAAATCAAGATTGGAATTTGAAAAGCACTTACTTATAAGGATTTATAAGTATGACAAAAAAAGTTATGGTGTAGGACATAAACACTGTTCTAATCTGGGTTTAATGCGTAACATAAACAATTGTGATGGTTATATTTTTTTGTGACTCAGTAGGATACATCAAACTTTGGGAGTTTGTTGTTTCAGTTCTGTAACACACCTACTGGTGAAATAGCATACATTATCTTTTATAGCAGTATATTTGTTCATATTCTTTGAACAAAACCATAATAAAATACTCCTGTCTTTAAGCATGAGGTGCTTTGTTAAACTAGAGCTAGGGAGAAACTTGATATTTTGAAATGGTCTCTCAAAAGTGAAAAATGGTAGGAATCAGGAATAGATCTTACATCAAAATAAAATACAATAAACTTTTAATTTCCTCTCTCTACATGTATATTTACTTTTTGGGTTTGAGTGTCATTGTTGACACCTTGTTTGTACAGTGATAAAGAAAGCAACAGTTGAAGGACATAATATTTTTTTATCAAAAAAAAAACAATGGTGCTTAGGCCAAATGTTTTGGTTAGAAATCACCTTTGCTCAAAATCTGAAGTTTTGGAAAACAAAATCAAATTTTTTCTTGGTGGAAAGTTAGTAACACAAATGGTAAGTGCTTGGATAGTGACAGGTACTAATATTTTTCTAAGGAAGAGGCGTTGTAAGCAAAAAGGAAATTTTTTCAAATGTCAGTAAACCTTCAGAGCTGGTAGCCCTTGACCAGGCTTGTTCCTCATTACTCACTCCACTATGTCTGTTTCCCATTTTTAAATTAAACAATGCAAGACATTTAGGGATACCTGGTGTTTGGGATTATGGGAGAAAGCATAACTGCTGTTTTGCCTTCTTTGTGAAATTTCTTCTGATGCTTGATAGGACTGAGTTTACCAGACAGACTCACGGTAGGAGCTAAACTGTTACCTGATACCACAATTGCCAAAATCATCATCAAGTGTTAGGGCTATAAGACCCTAATCTGTCTCCTAAAGTTCTCTATTCAGCTTTAACAGCCACAGTAGTGAAGTGCTTGGTATGTAATTTAAAACCTGTCTTTGGTGACCATAGAGTGGAATGCAGGCAACCAAGCGGCACATGGAAGGGACAAGCCTGTCTGTCTGTGTGGAGTAGCCTTCCCCCTCCTCCTTCAAACTTTTTCTCAATCTCAGTGTACAGAAATTACGTACTACAGTTGGACTTGGCATGCTAGATGCAGACCAGAAAAGTATCTTTTTTTAATCAAACTCACTGTGCAGTCATCCTTGAATTTGAAATTTTTGTTGTCTGTTGTATGTTATTTCAGCAAACGGAGAGATGCTGAGATGATAAACTACCTATACTTTATCACTGGGCAATTAACACTGAAGTAACTGTAGTTTCTAAACGACACAAAACATAAGCTCAAAAAAAATGCATTGGAGTAAGTACCTCTTAAAAACGGTGACCAATGACTGTTCTAAGCAGGGCTGTGACCAGGTATATATTGATATGTCACATTAAAATTTTTAAACATCAGCACTGGTAAAACAGTGTTGTGTGTTTTCACCTGTCTAAAACAGTCTAAACCAGAATATTAATGCCATAGTGTTTAGAAGCTAACATTTTTTGGTAAGATTTCATGACTATGATTTGAAACTGATTTTTTTCTTCTTTTTCATAATTTCTTGTTTTGCTGCAAATTAATATCTTAATTTCTGACTAGTTAAAAAGCAATTTATCAAAAGGTGGTCAAAGAAACCCTTCTAGGTAATGTATGAAAAAGAGGAATAACTCTGCTCTATGGCTGTAAGATACATAGCTATAAAACTTCATTAATGCAAGAAATTAATTTACAGTTTGGCAATTCCCAGTCCTTGCTTGGGTGGAAGAGACAATTTTCAAAACCTTATAGGAAAAAACTGAAGGCACTCACTGATCTCATCCCATCCTGAAAATAGGTGGAGAAGAGGTGTTGATGCAAGGCCCAGCATGTCCACACAGCTCTGTGTTTCCTCTTTTAGGATCATCACCAGCATAGCAGTAGCAGGCATGTGCAATGCCCAACTGCTCTGCTACAGCTGCAGAAGTCCAACAAGGCCAAGATCAGGCTAAGTATCCAAAAAAGTTCTGCAACAGTAACATCTCCCACCCAGTGTGAGTCCTTCTATCCATAAATCAGTGGTATCATTCTCCATCTGGAAAACAATGTGATCTTAAAACTCAGAGGAGCTGATTTTAGCAGACTCCAGAAACCTACCAAAGATAAGTCAGTATGGTATTTGTCACTGTGACAGCTGGCTTCGTAAAGCCTTGTGACACAGCTCTCCTGACAGCAGGTAATGTCACTTCCCGTAGTGTAAAAAAATTTTAATGAAAACACTTTAAGGACATGAGGCAGCCTTTTGCTTCAGTTCTCAGGAGTGACCTCACAAATTAGTGTAGCAAATTGCTATACTGACCTTCTTTAATCCTATTATTGTAACATTATTATAAATACATTACAATAAAAACTTTACAATGCTAATCTCATCAAATTAATTCTCTCAATATTTCCTGTCTTAAACTTTGACTAAACCAGTCTTTACAAATAATGTCATTTGTGTAATGTTTATGATATTTGTGAAAAAGAATCAGGTTTGGATTTCTGCTGTTCAGTACATATTTGGAATCTTATAATGCCAGTAAACATAGCATCTAAAAAGACACTACATTAATAAAAATAAACTTCAGAATGACATCATATCTTAGGGAAGGTATTTCTGATTTGCTTCACTATAAACTTTGATAAAAACACATGTAACACAGAGTATACCTATCCCTATAATCTCAGCTTTATTTACCTAGATGCAAAGATTATCTGTAATTAAGTTGAACTTCTTTCACCTTGCGAGTTGTTATTGCAACATTTTCTATTAATTGCCATAGATTGTCCAGATTGTCTCTGAACTCAGGGCAAGCTTTTTTTCCCTTTTTTTTTTTCCTTTTTTTTTTTTTTTTTTTTTTTTTTTTTTTTTTTTTTTTTTTTTTTTTT
>NW_020955869.1:137923-172459 GCF_003031625.1 Empidonax traillii
TTTGAAGAGTTTTCACACAAAGTTCCTGTTGCCAGGGAAACCACTTCCTTCATTTGTACTTTTTCCAAACATGTCTGTTTCCAGGTCCTCCCCCAGTGCAGATCACAATCCAGTGTCTAGTGCAATGGAAAAAAAAAAAAAAAGAATGTATGTGTATGGATGCATATATGTTACAGACTAATAAGTGCAGTTTTTAATAATCTGCAGAAACTGTAGAAGCTTCATATCTGCAACATCATTTTGAAGTTCACAAAGAAACCTACACACAGCAGCCATTGTATTTTCACTTTATTTACCAGTGTTTTTAACTTTTTCTTTGTTGTATGCCTAATTTGTACTGTGTCACTGTTACATCTACACTTAACATTTTCAAATAATAAATGTGCAAGATGTCCTACTTTTATTAATCACTCACACAATCCTTTAGCTTGCTGTATTTATTTTCAATTATTTTCTAATGAAGAAGGCATGAATCTGGAATAAATCTGGCTCTGCATATAGCTGCCTGCCCTGAACTCAGGGTTTGGCCTGGAGTCCAAGTAGATCTACCACAGTTATGCCTACAGACACACTGACAGCACCAAGCTTCAACAAGCACTGCCTGTCATCACTCTGCCTCACTAATCTCTTGGTTCAGTAGAGTAGAAAAGTTCACAGAACTAGGCAACATTTCGGGTTGAGAAATGGTAGTATTTCTGGATGTCTTCTCCTATATAAAGCTTTTCATGTGAGTTCTTTTTCCACTCCATTCTGCCCCACCTTTGTTTGATTTCAGAAAATCTGGTTTATGCCAGCGTTGGAGAGGTAGTTCAAAGAAACACTGATGGAATGATTTAAGATGGAGAGTAGAAACTAATGTCATTGTTCTCCTTAATGACTGGAGCCCACTACGTTCACAAAGCAAGTGTAGCTCTGTCTTAATTGAAAAAAGAAAGAACAAGTAGGCCAATGAGACAACTAAGTTCACTCCATGTTTAAAATATTGTCTTCTGTCTCCTAAGAAGACAGAATAAGAACTTTCAGAGCTCAACTCTGGTTCCAGCTCAAAAATCAAGATTGGAATTTGAAAAGCACTTACTTATAAGGATTTATAAGTATGACAAGAAAAGTTATGGTGTAGGACATAAGCACTGTTCTAATCTGGGTTCAATGCGTAACATAAACAATTGTGATGGTTATATTTTCTGTGACTCAGTAGTATACATCAAACTTTGGGAGTTTGTTGTTTCGGTTCTGTAGCACACCTACTGGTGAAATAGCATACATTATCTTTTATAGCAGTATATTTGTTCATATTCTTTGAACAAAACCATAATAAAATACTCCTGTCTTTAAGCATGAGGTGTTTTGTTAAACTAGAACTAGGGAGAAACTTGATATTTTGAAATGGTCTCTCAAAAGTGAAAAATGGTAGGAACCAGGAATAGATCTTACGTCAAAATAAAATAAAATAAACTTTTAATTTCCTCTCTCTACATGTATATTTACTTTTTGGGTTTGATTGTCATTGATGACACCTTGTTTGTACAGTGATAAAGAAAGACAGCAACAGTTGAAGGACATAATATTTTTTTATCAAAAAAAACAATGGTGCTTAGGTCAAATGTTTTGGTTAGAAATCACCTTTGCTCAAAATCTGAAGTTTTGGAGAACAAAATCAAATTTTTTCTTGGTGGAGAGTTAGTAACACAAATGGTAAGTGCTTGGATAGTGACAGGTACTAATATTTTTCTAAGGAAGAGGAGTTTTAAGCAAAAAGGAAATTTTTTCAAATGTCAGTAAACCTTCAGAGCTGGTAGCCCTTGACCAGGCTTGTTCCTCATTACTCACTCCACTATGTCTGTTTCCCATTTTTAAATTAAACAATGCAAGACATTTAGGGATACCTGGTGTTTGGGATTATGGGAGAAAGTATAACTGCTGTTTTGCCTTCTTTGTGAAATTTCTTCTGATGCTTGATAGGACTGAGTTTACCAGACAGACTCACGGTAGGAGCTAAACTGTTACCTGATACCACAATTGCCACAATCATCATCAAGTGTTATGGCTATAAGACCCTAATCTGTCTCCTAAAGTTCTCTATTCAGCTTTAACAGCCACAGTAATGAAGTGCTTGGTATGTAATTTAAAACCTGTCTTTGGTGGCCATAGAGTGGAATGCAGGCAACCAAGCGGCACATGGAAGGGACAAGCCTGTCTGTGTGTGTGGAGTAGCCTTCCCCCTCCTCCTTCAAACTTTTTCTCAATCTCAGTGTACAGAAATTACGTACTACAGTTGGACTTGGCATGCTAGATGCAGACCAGAAAAGTATCTTTTTTTAATCAAACTCACTGTGCAGTCATCCTTGAATTTGAAATTTTTGTTGTCTGTTGTATGTTATTTCAGCAAACGGAGAGATGCTGAGATGATAAACTACCTATACTTTATCACTGGGCAATTAACACTGAAGTAACTGTAGTTTCTAAACGACACAAAACATAAGCTCAAAAAAATGCATTGGAGTAAGTACCTCTTAAAAACGGTGACCAATGACTGTTCTAAGCAGGGCTGTGACCAGGTATATATTGATATGTCACATTAAAATTTTTAAACATCAGCACTGGTAAAACAGTGTTGTGTGTTTTCACCTGTCTAAAACAGTCTAAACCAGAATATTAATGCCATAGTGTTTAGAAGCTAACATTTTTTGGTAAGATTTCATGACTATGATTTGAAACTGATTTTTTTCTTCTTTTTCATAGTTTCTTGTTTTGCTGCAAATCAATATCTTAATTTCTGGCTAGTTAAAAAGCAATTCATCAAAAGGTGGTCAAAGAAACCCTTCTAGGTAATGTATGAAAAAGAGGAATAACTCTGCTCTATGGCTGTAAGATACACAGCTATAAAACTTCATTAATGCAAGAAATTAATTTACAGTTTGGCGATTCCCAGTCCTTTCTTGGGTGGAAGAGACAATTTTCCTAACCTTATAGGAAAAAAATGAAGGCACTCACTGATCTCATCCCATCCTGAAAATAGGTGTGTTATAAGTTAATTTAAGAATTTAGACAACTCAGTTCCAATTAAAAATTGATAAATTTATTAAGCAAGCGATAATAAAGCAAACAGTGCTGGGTGGTCTGGGGGGGCCAGCGCCCCGCCAGAGACACACAAACTCTGCTTGAAAACCGGGCCTTTGTACCCTCTCGATATCAGTTGTTGAATATTCATTCATTGTCTGTTTGTTGCCTTAAAAGGTAATTCCCCTGCTTTGGAGGTGGGTGTTACCTTTTGGTTGGTTGTAACTTATTTCCCCTGGGCTTGTACAGGGGGGGTCTTGCATCATCCTCACGCTGCAAGTCCTGGAGGGCTTCTCTGTATCCACATGGCACAGAGAAATATATTTTCATTTATAATTTGTTCCCTGTTCCCGGCCGCAAAAGATTCCCTGGTGTTAGGTCCAGACAGGACCTTTCACCTTACAGACTCCACGGTACGCCTAGAAGTTAGTAAATATACAGAAATAGTTTTTTGTTAGTACCCCCTTTTTATTTTAATTTTCTTGGAATAAAACCCGGTGCCTTCACTTATCACAGGTGGAGAAGAGGTGTTGATGCAAGGCCCAGCATGTCCACACAGCTCTGTGTTTCCTCTTTTAGGATCATCACCAGCATAGCAGTAGCAGGCATGTGCAATGCCCAACTGCTCTGCTACAGCTGCAGAAGTCCAACAAGGCCAAGATCAGGCTAAGTATCCAAAAAAGTTCTGCAACAGTAACAGCTCCCACCCAGTGTGAGTCCTTCTATCCATAAATCAGTGGTATCATTCTCCATCTGGAAAACAATGTGATCTTAAAACTCAGAGGAGCTGATTTTAGCAGACTCCAGAAACCTATCAAAGATAAGTCAGTATGGTATTTGTCACTGTGACAGCTGGCTTCGTAAAGCCTTGTGACACAGCTCTCATGACAGCAGGTAATGTCACTTCCCGTAGTGTAAAAAAATTTTAATGAAAACACTTTAAGGACATGAGGCAGCCTTTTGCTTCAGTTCTCAGGAGTGACCTCACAAATTAGTGTAGCAAATTGCTATACTGACCTTCTTTAATCCTATTATTGTAACATTATTATAAATACATTATAATAAAAACTTTACAATGCTAATCTCATCAAATTAATTCTCTCAATATTTCCAGTCTTAAACTTCGACTAAACCAGTCTTCACAAATAATGTCATTTGTGTAATGTTTATGATATTTGTGAAAAAGAATCAGGTTTGGATTTCTGCTGTTCAGTACATATTTGGAATCTTATAATGCCAGTAAACATAGCATCTAAAAAGACACAACATTAATAAAAATAAACTTCAGAATGACATCATATCTTAGGGAAGGTATTTCTGATTTGCTTCACTATAAACTTTGATAAAAACACATGTAACACAGAGTATACCTATCCCTATAATCTCAGTTTTATTTACCTAGATGCAAAGATTATCTGTAATTAAGTTGAACTTCTTTTACCTTGCGAGTTGTTATTGCAACATTTTCTATTAATTGCCATAGATTGTCCAGATTGTCTCTGAACTCAGGGCAAGCTTTTTTTCCCTTTTTTTTTCTTTTTTTTTTCCTTTTTTTTTTCCTTTTTTTTTTTTTTTTTTTTTTTTTTTTTTTTTTTTTTTTTTTTTTTTTTTTTTTTTTTTTTTTTTTTTTTTTTTTTTTTTTTTTTTTTTTTTTTTTTTTTTTTTTTTTTTTTTTTTTTTTTTTTTTTTTTTTTTTTTTTTTTTTTTTTTTTTTTTTTTTTTTTTTTTTTAATACCTTTCCATCTGTTCTTAGTGGACTGGCACTTCCTTTTGTAATAATCTTTTGTGATCACTGAAAAGGGTGATTGATGGTGGTTTTTCCCATGATGCATTTAATTGAATTTCTGACAGTTTTCTATTCCTCCAAACACTTCACATTCAGTATTTCTGTGCTCAGTCTATGTCTTCATTTCATCTGTCTTGTCAGTCAAGGTTGAGGGGAAGAAATAGGTGTTTTGTCATCTATTTTTTTAAAAGAGGGAGGTTGTAAGGGCTGCTTTTCTAGTTTATTATATGTAGACACCACTGGGTAAAAAGTACAATAAAATTATTCGTAGATTAGATGTTACCTTTATGTATGAGCCTGGTTTGTATTCATATAAATAATAAATTTAAAAATTATAATTCATCAGACTTCTCATATATAATTCTCATGAGCAATTCTCTACAGTGTTAAGCAAAGTTTAGACAAGCATGCCTTGGCATTTTAATTCTACTAAAAGTCTACTGCACCAAGGTGTTGGTTTGCATTCTCCCCTTTTCCCCCACATATATATATGTATACATATTCACAGTATTACAATTTAACTACTGCAAGCACCCAAACAGCAAGTACTACTTCAGCACAAAACCACGGACAGTTTACAACTCACTTTCTGAGTGGGAAACATCTCAAAATACTCTTTCAGATATTTTGAAAGAAGAGAGTTTCTTATTGCTGGACATAAATGTATAATTCTACTTTCCTTTGAGTTCTAAAGGAAAACTAAAAGATGAAAAGCCCTAAACCTTTGTTTTGAAAATATTTTAAAACATTCTCAGAAACTGAATTTTTGTAAGGGATATCTGATTCCATCATCCCCTGACTTTAAGGTGAGTGCAGCAAAATTGTTCAAAATAATTCCCAAGTGATGCCTCAGAGCTTATTGGATGTTTTTAACTTTTGTAGATTTTATAAGTAGTTGTGTAGTAAATGCAGATTTTAATGTAGCTGTATTATTATATCCCTTACCCTATTGCATGATGTTTACACATACCCAACTCTATTATCCCATTTCATATCAATCCCTCTAAATTTCATTACCATGTTTGGTCTTCCTTTCAAGGTAGGATTGTAGAAAAGTACTCTAGGCCTGGACCAGAAGATATCAAACAGACACAGCAACCTTCAAGCCTGGAACTTTGCAGAAGCTCCAAAGACTACATGTGCTGTGAAGAAGATGAAGATGAGGAAGAAGGGATCCCAAAGGCCCCCAGACCTAATTCCTGAAGGGCTGTGTCAGGAGGCTGAACTGAGCAGAACCAGGGGTGGACAGATCTGGGATTGGATGGACACTATTACAAAATCATAGAACCACTGTCTGGGCATGTGCATGTTATGTGTAGTACCCCGGCCAGAGGCATAATTAAAGGAACAGCTGAACTTCTTATCTTAATTGGCCTGGAGTCATTTTTCCATGGCCTCTTTAGGCAACACAAGTTTGAAAATGCTTTATTTTCTTTTCATAAAATGTGTAAAATATGTGAATTTTTATATTCATATAACTACAAATACTTTAAAAAGGAAAGGTTCAACAAAAATTTCAAGAATTATCAAGGCAAACATAACTAGTCAAAGACATTAATGTATTAAAGAGTTCACAGGTTCACAAAACAGAATAAAAAATACTTTCTATGTAGCTGAAGGAATGGAATTTATTTTTTTACAAACAGTGCATTTAGCAGACAATTGTGTAATAAAATATTTTGAATACAGTGAATGATATTTTAACAAGGGAAGGAAGGGAAGGGAAAAGATGATAGTCTTCTGTTATTGTTCTTGTTATTTTCTTTTTACTATAGCAGCAAGCTAAACTGTAATAAACAGAAATCGCTGATATATGGATCACAGGGGAAATTCTCTCAGTTAGCTGATTGATTGACTTCAAAGGGAATTTCATACATGTAACTGAAGACAGAATTGACTTCAGGACTTTAAGCCAAGGTCTCATTTCATACGTGTATCAAAATCAGATTATGAAATTTCTGAGATGCTTCTTAGTTGTAAAGCAACTATTTTTCAACAAAGAAGCTATTTTTTTTTCTGAGATACATAGTATCTTCCAGAAAAAAAAATCTCCAATGTCCAGAAAATTTCTGATTCTGTTGCATAAACCATAAGAAAGCTCCTCTCATCAGTATTTAAATTTCATTGTTCTATATCTGTCTTACAAAATCATTTGTCTTTCTCACATATCCTACTTCTCTACGGACTATTTATTTAGAAATTACATTCCAGGATATAGTCTTCAGTGTGTGTACCTATATTTTGCTCAGCCATAATGAGATCTAGTGGTGGAACTCAGTCATGCACTCTGCAAAATGCTGATGCCTTTTATTTCATGCAGACAGGCACTTCTTTGAGTAACATTACCCCACTCAAAACAACAACAACAACAACAACAGCAATCTATATTTTGCTACTGTACCTGGTTTTATAATCATTCCTCCTACATATAGATTTGCAATAACATTGCACAGCAAAGGCATCTCCCATGCTACCTTTCACTATCTTTGCACATCTGCAGTACCCTGCAGTTCATTGGTTTAAGATATATAGATACCTCACTTGACCAAGTATTCTGCAGTGGAACAATCACCACTATGCTCCCTAATGTAGAGATGTGTTCAATTAACTGATACTAACTGGAGAGAGCAGGAGTAAGAGGCAGTAAAGCTTAACTTCTAAGTTTTCCTTTTATTGTTGCCTGTGGAGCATTCTGCAGATGGCCTGTGGAGTAAGCAGCCAAATTTACAAATCTGTCAACTCACTGTCATCAGAGAGGAAGTTTAAAAATGGGAGTGGTCATTTGTTCAAACCAACAGGGAAGTGTAGCAAAGCTTCAACTCAAGGATGGGTTTCATAAACTTTGCAAAATCCATGTATTAAAAAGTACAAAGTATTTTGAATTAGGAAAGCAGAAGAATTATGATCATGTATTTATAGCATATTTTATGTCTGATCCATGATTTGCAGGACTTAAAGGGTAAATGAGGGTGAAGTCTTTCTTCTTGACATAAAATTAATCAAAGATTCCTAAGTTTTAAATCAAAAAAGTGCATTATATTCAACTATCCCAGACAGCTGTGCTCCTGTCTGAAATGCTTGTACCGCAATTTTGTTTGACCAGCTTTAGGTAAGGGATTTTTTCTCATATACCAGCAGAAGTCTGCATTATAGACACCTATTCCTGGCCTAACCACTTAGTCTACCTCTAATGTCAGTGGAGAGAAAAAGGTACTTTTATAGGGTGTTATTGACCTGACCTATTTTGTTTATCAGCATTAAGATGAAATTAATTGCACCTTTAAGATGTCAGATGTAGACATATGCAATGTAAGAATATATTTTTGTTCAGAACACTCAGACACTGCAATAGTTCCTTCTCCTAGTTTAGAGATGTCAACTACCTGCTGCTCCTGTTAATTCAGAAGCTTTCCTCAAGGACATACATTTTCAGAAGAGTACAAGAGTATGGAGTTCTCTTGTATTTGTTTTCTATGCCTTTTCTTTCTCCATATAATCCTTTTAAAATCCACTCTTGTATTCAATTTCAAAATATCACTAGAAATTGAAAAACACAGAGAAGTTCATCTTCTTATTGCCACTATTGCAAATATGGACTAACTATAGCAAAATAAAAGAATCACACTAGATTTAAAATTAAGTCAGAGACCTCTTACTGATAAATAAACAGATTTAAAGTTTGTGCTTATTGAACTACCTAGAATATTTCCCATGGAGGAAACATTTTAGCTCACACACTTACACTTTTCTCTTCAGCAGAGTCAACTCTGAAAAAACGACTAGATGAAAACAAAATTTCTTCTTCCTATTCCTCTTAACACATCGTGAGTGATTAGTGACAGAAATCCCTTGCAGCCAAAGTTCTGTCAGAGCTTGCATCCACAGGGATTTATATTGCTCTTAAAACTGGTGATAAATCTTTCAGTTCACAGCACTCTTATCTCTATTAATTCAAACATGCCAATTTACATGTAAGCCAGAAGACGTGTTTTTATTTCCTTTCCTTTTGTGCAAAATTGGTTTGGATTTTTTTTATTTAAGGATATTTAAAGTCATGCTATCGGGTATGTCAATCCTTTGATGGAAGTGGGCAGCTTTAATCTCTACCTCACTGGTGTTCATACATAATTTCCCACAGGAGAATACAATGAATCACTTGATTTCAGCTATCGTAGATGAAATTCTGAGGTGGAGAAAACTGTATCTCAGATTACTGAAATTTCTCCAGGTAGATTTACTAGGCCCCTCCTGGGTTTTCTTAAAGTTTTCTACTAGTTTAAAATTAATCTTCCCAGAAAGTAACCTACCATTTCAAAAAGCAGCAATATGCTAATTTCTAATCACACCTTTATCCCTTGATTTACAGAGATATGTTGCTTCGGGGTAATGAAAGAAGGTGTACAAAATGCACAGCATGCAAATTATAGAAACACATAAGCACATAAGACCTGGCAAAACAGGAAAAGCAGTGCAAGGATTTAAAGACACATCCCAGGATGGCAATTAATTTTAATTAAAAAACAAAAAGGAAAAAAAAAAAGGAAGAAATTGTAGCAAAAGATACAGCATATTTTTAACTTATTTTTCAGGAATATCTTTTCAGTCCCTGTTGCTAATTGGTCAATAATACACATTAATTTCTCCTGATGAATTTAGAGGTTTGAGTTGAACCTTTAGACAGATTTCTTTTTTTTTTTTTTAACTTCAACATCAATTTGGCAGCTTTATTTTATCATTGCAATTCACACAATAGCTCCTAAGTTGTTTGTGTTACTGAGAATATGGAAAAAATACAAACATTTTTTTTTTGAAGAACAAAAGAATCTTTTGTTATTTTTGTTATTATTATTTTTATGGGCCACCCTTAAGGTAAAAAAAGCATCCTGAAACAAAAGTATTTGTATGATTAATCTTAAAGGTCTGACAAAGTTCAGTCAGGGAAGTAAATTTGTAATCTAGTATCGAGCTGCTGGTAAGCAAATACTATGAAAGACATGGGGAAAAGCTACAGAGAAATAGTTTGTTTTCTCCATCTGTGTAAAGAGATCAACGGATGTTGTCTACATTGACTTTGGTAGTCTTTGACACCGTTTCCCATTTCTCTTCAAGAAACTGGATGCTGAGGGTTTGGATGAGTGCACTGTTTCCTGGGTAAGAAACTGGCTGGATCACAGGGTGCAGAGAGTTGTGGTGCACAGTTACATTCAGCTGGCAGCCAGTCACAGGTGGTATTTCCCAAGGTTCTGCGCTGGGGACAGTTCTGTTTAATACCTTTATCCATGACCTGGATGAGACACGATCGAGTTCACCCTCTCTCAGTTCGCAGACGACACCTAGTTGGGCAGGAGTGTTGATCTGCTGGAGAGCAGGAAGGCTCTGCAGAGCAATCTGGACAAGCTGGACTGATGGGCAGAGGCCAATTATGTGAAGTTCAACAAGGCCAAGTGCCATGTCCTGCTCATAGCTCACAACAAGCCCATGAAAAGCTAAAGGCTTGGAAAAAAATCACTGGAAAACCATCCAGAAGAAAAAGACTTGGGCTGTTGGTCAACAGCCAGCTGAAATGAGCCAGAAGTGTGCCCAGATGGCCACAAGAACAAGACTATTCTGGCTTGTCTCAGAAATAGTGCAGCCAGCAGGACCAGGGCAGTGTTTGTACCCCTGTAGTGGACACTGGTGAGGTTGAACATCAAATTCTGTGTACAGTTTTAGGCCCCTCACTACAAGAAAGACAGACTGTAAAAGTGCTGATAATGTGCTCATAAGACATGGGGAATGAACAGCAATTACAGATAAATTAGACAGTCCCTAGAAAAATCAGAGAAAGATGGTAGAAATCAGATGATAAAAAAATCAAGTAATAGTATGTAATTAATTAAAGACTACCAAAGAAATTACGTTTTGTAAAATTAGCCAAATTTCATTATTTTATCCAGTCACAACTTTGACTGTGTGGTAGCTAAACACCACACAGCTGTTTGCTTTTGCTCCACTTCCCAGGTGGGATTGGAAAAAAATAAAATTTGCACATTGAGATAAAGACAGTTTAATGGAACAGAAAAGGAAAATAATAATAATAGAAATCAAAAAGTAACTAGAACATACAAAGCAAGTGACATGATGCAATATCTCAGCACCAGCTCACCAATGCCCAGATTGTTCTTGAGTAGCATTCCCCAGATAGCTTTCCCCCAAATTTATATGCTGAGCATAACACCTTATGGTGTGGGATATCCCTTGTGTGGAGTCAACTGTCCTGGCTGTGTAGAAATAAGAACATATATTATACATAAAGGATTAATTAATCCCCTGAAGAAAGTTTGGGTTTTATTAAATTCCTTCATAGCATATTACTTAGAACATATTATTACATTAAAAAGTACTGTAAATAGACCAACTACCTGGCAACTATACAATAACAGTTTACAGAAGAAAATACAGTGGTGAAGTTATTTCTATGAGGTTCCAAAGCAACAAAAATTAGGCCTAAGACTATTCATAATTTTATTTAATTGTTTGGAAGTAAACACAAAGTAAGTGCTGACAGAACTCTCTAGATATCACATCTAGAATTTCTGCAGAGGTAAACAGCGGTAAAGATAAGATAGAAGCAGATCTTTAAAAGAGGAAAATGCATAGGTATTTAGAAAGAAATAAGGACAGAAAGAGTCACTGAATTTTTGGAAAAGTAAATCTGGAGAGAATCTGCATCTATAAAATGTTTGTAGTGATAACCTGTCATGAAAGTTTTAAACATTCCTCTGCTTTCTTCATGAAGAGAAATCTGAGACTTCCCTCAATGAACAACAGCTCCCTACTTTCAGATCTAATGGAGAAAATTATAGCAGGACATAATGACTTCAATTGGAAGGTGCACATATTGAAATAAATAGGTAATTGGCATTTTTAAAAGAAATAAATGAAATTATAATTTAGTAGTAATGGCAACTGTAACAGAATACTAATGAAAGGAGAGACTCTATTAATAAAGACTTTTATCTAAAAACAGATGATGAACTTAAGTGAAATCAGATGATCCTACTGGGATCATTACTTACAGAAGTAAGTGGATGCAATCTGGTAGACTGTTATGTAGGAGATAGTTAAGATGTTCCTTTGATTTCTTCTGCCCTTAACTGACACACATAAAAATAAAATCAGGAGACTTGAGCTTGCCTTTTTGTGTGTGTGTGGTTTTGTTTTCCTTTGTTTTTGGGTTTTTTTTGGGGAGGGAGGAGTTGTTGGTGGGGATTTTTTTTTTTGGAGAAGGGGTGTTTTGTTTGGTTTTCGGGTTTTGTTTGTTGGTTGGTTTTTGGGAGAGGTTTTTTGGTGTTGGTTTGTTTGTTTGTCTTTTTGTTTTGTTTTGTTTTGTTTTCTGGGTTTTTTTTGCTTTCATTGTTGATTGGGGGTTTTCTGATTTTTTTTTTTTTTTTGCCTGGGTGTTTTTTTGTGCCTTTCTGACATCTTTGTGTTCTATTTACCATATAACGAGTGAGAACAGAGGCCAAAAGGAGTCATCCAGAAGGACTTCTGATGAATTTTGGAAAATAATCTTGCAGCCAATTTGGAAATACCATCGCCAGTGGTCCACCAACAAAAATCACCTCTTCTCCAGAGTGCCTTGCAAATGATGAAAATACTCAAAAATTCTGCTTCCAAGTATTGCAACATTATGGAAATAGTAGTATAGTAGTCTATTATTTGGAAGATTATACAACACTAATTGCAAAAAATTTGCAAAAATGTGGGAAATGGTATCTTGATGCCTGAATACCAGAAATAGTCTTTTAAAGGTTCATGAAGAAATTAAGTGTTGAGGCTAGAAGGGGTGAGTTTACTCAGACACATCTTGAAAGAGGAAAGTTTTTCTTACAATGCATTGTGCGTGACTAGCTGTCATTTTTCTTTCTTTAATTTGCAAAATACTGTGAAATTAAGATCTTCAGGGCCTTTTATTCCCTGGTGTTTTTTTCCAGTTATTGATTAGTTAATCTTTTTAACTGATTTGATCTAATTGAAGAAAATAATTATGTATTAGCTTATGAAAAAAGCAGACTCAATATATTCACCTCCCAAGTGCCCACATAATCGTTTTGTCCTTGTCTTCATTCTGTTCTTTTACTGTTCTCATATTACTATGCTCAGTGAGGAGAACAAAAATGTAGAAATGAGATTATGTAATCACTGCTGTCTTCAATGGCTTTTGCATCAGGACTAGCCCTTCAAAATTTACATGATACCTAAGTAAATGATCTAATACATGCAAGAGAGACAGCTGAATGTATAATTTAGGGTCAGTGATGATAGAATATGCTTCACATTTCAGAAAATAAAGGAAAAAAAAATTATGTCCATCACAGATTCACAGACTGTTTGATATTGGAAGGGATCATCTGGTCTCACCCCCAACTTTTCAGTATCTTGAAGGATGGACACTCCACAACATCTTTGGTCAGCCTGTGCCAGTACTCAGTCACAGCAAAATAGTGTTTCCTGATGTTCAGATGGCACCTGCAGTGTTTTAGTTTGTGCCTATTGCCTCTAGTTCTGTCACTATGCATCTCTAAAGGAGCCTTGTTCTATCTTCTCCCTTTGTGTATTTGCATACACTGGCAAAATTAATCCTGATTATTGTCTTCCTTTCACTGAACATTTCTCAGGTCTTGCAGGCTTTTCTCATAGGAAAGATGTTCGTGTCCAGTCCTTGCAATGTATTTGTGGTCCTTTGCTAGACTCCTTCCAGCATGTTCTTATCTCTTTTGCACTGGGAAGCCCAGAACTGGACACAGTACTCCAGGTGTGGCCTCTCCAGTTCTCAGTAGAGGAGAAGCATCACCTTCCTCAACCTGCTGGCAATACAAAAACTCTGTTCTACAACTAGGCTCTCAGGATGTTTTTCCTTTCTATTTTTCTAGGCATCATTCACAGCTATCTATAAATAATACATGCAATATCAGCTACATGATTTGTGAAAGCTGAAGTCTTTATTGAAGCTTAGCAACTTTCACAAACCTACACTTATGTACTAAAACCTGGCTGGGAAAAGCACTTCAAAAGAAAGGTAACATCTGTAACAGAAATGGATCCATTTGTCCATAGTTTATTTCAAGGAGTTTTGAAATCTACTAATCTTCCAAATTATTTCAGCTGTTTCTAGATGATCATTTAAGAGTTACAGACAGAATGACTGTTCTTACTTATAGACTGTTTGAAGTCTAGGCTCATTTCTTTTAGATAACAGCCAGTTAGTTTCATTCATGCCTTAGTCGCTTCAAGACTGAAGTTGCATTGGTACAACAAAAAAGGGCTACATCTTTTTGGTACTAGATGCAGTGCATAATTTGCTAAGCAGTGCTTTTTCTTTATAAAAGAGTATTACATGTGTGCACTAACATCTGTATTAGGTGTTGCAGGAGTTGTCATATGAATACTGCAAGTTGGGTTTGGATCTACAACTGCTGGAGATCCACATGTAGAAGAGACCTGTCTTTCACTCAGTGCTGCATCTCTGCAGTTCTGAGATGTGACAAAGCTGACCTGAACTTCACTAACTATAAGAAAAAGTAGCTGGTGACTTTTTTGTATCCATTTTTCAGTCTCTGGTACTGTTTCCTCTCATGATTTGTAACATCTGGAATCTGCTTGTTTTTTTCAGTACATACCATAAAATGAATCATGTTTTTTCTATGCTCACAGAAATACAGCAGTTAGTTAAAGCCTGACAACAATAATATAGACATTGTCAGAAGAATAATTATTCTTGTCATATTTCTTTGTTCTTGTGATCCTTAGTGTGACTGACACTAGCTAAAATGTATTAATTAGCTTTTATTGCAATTGTACTCAGAATGCTAGATGCATGTTTTTCATTTTAGGGCTGAAAAATTCAGTTAAACAAATAAATTGGTAAAGAAATCATCATGGAAGCTTTTTCCATGGACTGTGAAAAACAGTAAACTAACAATTTAAGATTTATAAAAATTATGCTCTTTTCTTGTAGTTTCATAATGACTAATTGCTTAATCCTTTTTGCTGCTCCAATATTTTCTCTGATTTTAATGTAAAATCAACATTATTATACCATATCTACAATAACTTTACAGTTTTATTTAAGGTCTTTTCTTCTAAATTTACCATATTTGATATATTGACTAGAATGAGTAGAAATTGATTGCCATGTGCATTACTTTTCTTGGTGAAGTATTTGGCAGAAATAAAATATGCATTTTTTACCATAGATTATTTAAATCAACAGCTGTGAAACTAGTGCCTTTTATCAATCTGTTATCTTGAATAACATTTCTTTTGAGAGCCAATAAAACCCCACTTAAAAAAGCTCTTTTAAACTATGTATCAAAATATGTTTCTGTGATTAAAGTCAAGGGAAAAAAAATGTTCCTGTGAATATCTTTAGTTCTCTAACTTGAATTAAATGAACACTGTTTTGGGGAATAAGTTGAAGCTCAAGTAAAGAATAGATATGTTCTGAGTATTATGAAATATTTCCACTACGGTAGTATGTTGGATTTTTAGGCAGAACCACAGTGGAGTTTACTCAAATTTTGTAAAACTTCCTAATAGAAAAAAAAAAAAAAAGAGTTTAGAAAGCTTTCATATTCTAGAAGTTAAGCAAGTGTATGAGACTGAAAATTTCATAATACTGTAGTTTTAATTTTTGGTTTAGACATTGTTGTCTGTAATCATACAAAACTCTGCCATCACTTTCAAAAGGGGCCTTCACTGAGGGGACTTCAATCAACTTGTTGCTTTTCACTTCTAGAGAGTTCTCAATCTCAAAGAGAATTTTCTTGTAGAAATTCGTTAGACTCTATGTTCTGATTTTTTACAATATTAGAAGAACATGAGAAAAAGTGTGAATATCTTGAACGGTTTGTCTGCTGGTCATGAGAGGTACACCAAGTAAAGGAAATTTCATTCTCTTCTTATGTCTCACTTCATACAGACACATCTCACAACTACATCACGAAACAGTTCCCTTTCATGGTATTTGCAATAGGATGAGAAGCTAAAGAAACTGCAAACTTTAATGAATACAAGTAGTCAAGAAGCTTTGACATTTTTCAAATAATGACTTGGGGAGAAGTATTTTTCTTCAGGATGCAGGTCACAGCAAAACATTATGTGTCACCAAACAATTGCAAGGAAAGGCTGCAATTTTTGAACACAGGAGGCAAAGTCTGGCTAAGAATTTATTTGAAATGCCTCAAGGTAATTGCTGGTATTTTTCAGGGAGCACTGCAACATAAAGGTGGCCCATAAACTAGAAATTAAAGGGATATTTATAAAAAAGTCACTACTGAAATTCTAGTCCTTATGGAGTCAATAGGATTTGAGTTTATAATTTTTTGTGAGCTGTTTTTTTTTTTTTTTTTTTTGCTGTGAGTTTCCCATTACAGATAAAAAACATCTGAAAATGGTATCCTCAGGTAATTCTAGCCAGTCCCATATTGGCCTATTTTAGAGAACTTTAGGGAAAGATTCAACACTCAAGATCCTAATGAGAAGCTAAATTTTATCCTTACCAGTGGAGATTCACCCTTCATAATCGTGATGGTCAAGCATTACCTTTGTTTGTCTGCTTTTGAAGGGTGACTACAGAAATTCAGTCATGCCATATAGGAAAAGACACACACATCCATTCCTCCCTCCATTGTTTGTGCACTCTGCAGCCTTCAGTCATAACAGAAAGATCAATATGTATTTCACATTTTAGCTTCTGCCTACTATTCATGCACATTTTCTCCAGGGTTCTATATTGTATCTTCTCCTATTGTTTTATTGAATTTATAACATTGTTTTTATTTGTTTTCTATTACAGCACAGATAATAAAAATGCACAGCATGATACTGGGCATACATAAAGAGCACAAACACTGAGTGGGAATACCAAGTGTTGCCTTTTCACCTCACATGAACGAATGGATGATGGGAAATATGATCTATAAACCCTCATGAGGCAGTGAATAAACAGGAATTGCCATTAGGGCTCAATGCCAGATATTGATAGTTCTCTCAGGCTCTGCTACTTCATGAAATCAGTGAATTAAATTAATTAAGTACTTTCAGTTTCTGCTGTGTGCTCTGCTACTGGGTCCCAATAGGTCTCCTATAATGTCTGGGGACAGAGAGTGCTCTCAACTGAAGTTATAAATCTTGTACATAAACGAATTGCCATTGTTGTACAATACACTAAACCCAGAGAGAGATCAGGAATCACATCTATCTCTGGAGTTTAGGTACCTAACTCTGCTCCCTTGGGATTCCAAGGCTGAGTACATCAACCTTTAAGAAGAAAAGGAAAGCTGACTCTAAGGAAGGAAGCAACAGTCTGCTGTCCCATTCGTTTTATAAGTGCCTGGCAGCTGTATCCTTCAAACAAAGGCTGAGAATTTTTGCTAATTTCATTCTCGCACTGAGAGGTTTCAAACTTCTTGTCTTCTTGTTTCAAACTTGTGTAAGAAACTCAAAGCTGAAATATCGTTCACTTTGAACTTTTTCATGGAAATTCTTTTTTGCCAGGAATGTTCTATTAAGTACTCTTCCAAGTAAGAGGTAAACAGCACCTATGGTAATTGCTTTTCTTTAAAAACTGAGCACATCACATTTTATGAAAGGTGTAGCAACATCAATGAATTAAATCAGTTCATGGTTGTCACAATCGCTTCTCAGTTCTCTGAAAAACATCATGTCTTCCAATTCTCAATCCCACTTTGTATTTAATGCAACACTTGACTCTTGTCAAGTGAAAACTCATGAACAGTTCCAGAAGCAGAAAACCGGTCTCCTCTCTTCTGGCATATGTACTCAGTCCATTTCTTCTCTTTGCCATTTTATACTTTGGCACCTAGGAAATAGAAAATAGATTTAAATTCTGTCAGATGTAAAAGGAAATCAAACATGGATCATCCATTTCTTGACCAAATACCCCAAACGTTAAGTCTGTTACTGGAAATGACAGGTGAAACTGCTATCATTGTTTCCCTTCAGGCAGAGCAAACTTCTTTTCTATAGTATCCCATGTTTTTAAGCTGTTGTGGTGAAAGAACATTCTGTTAAACTCAAATTCTTGTGTTTGAAAATAAGAGGCTGAGAACTGCTAGGATGTAGCTGATTGGGCTCCTCTCTTCTAGCTTGCAGGTAGTTTCTTTCTCAGGTTGCTGATGTTTAAATCCACATATCCACCAGTTGTCACCAAGACACGACAGACAGCTCAGGCAGGGCATGTCTGTGTGTTTAAATTAATTTTGTAGGTATCTATTCCCTAGTAGATCAAAGTATAAGGAATGACTGCATTTGTGTACCACTAAAACTTGCTGGCACATTTTATTAGGTATGGACTTAAAACTTCCAATTAAATCCTGTTTCAGGTTGTTGTTTCAATGTAGTGTATTATGATATGGTCCCACTATCACTGAAATTTATTTAATTTCTCCTATTGATGTCAATAAGCCATAAATTCAACCATTAATATGATTTTAGAGAATTATGTAACACTTGGGCTGAATAATGAGAATTATTTCATTTGTTATATGATTTGATAAAAATTTGGTAAAAATTATAAAAACTTGTTGCATTTTTATTTTCTTCACTATCAATTATCTTGATCTATTGGCCTCACTGTCCCAAAGATCATTACAACCTAATGCACACTGTCTCTTGGGACAAACAGGAGTAAACTGCATATGTCTAGCATAAGTGCTCTCTACAGTATTTTCTACTAAGACAGGTGTTAGAAGTTTTGGTTGCTTATTTTAAAATTCTACCGCAGAACAAGTCCACTGTATTCAAGAATACTCTCTCTTATTTTGAGGAATGAACGGAAGGTATATAAATTCCATATTATTGTCCTGCAGAACATTATTGAGGTCGTTTAGGCTGATGATTTGAAAGGGACTGGAACTCAGTGCCTCTCTAGAAATCACTGTGCATTACCCCAAAGAGGTTTCTAGAAAATAAATTAATATGTTTGCTTCCTGATTTAGCAAACATCATAGGATATCCTCACTGGAATTCTCAGATTCTTGATTTATGTGCTTTATGATTGCTATTTTTATGACTGTTTTTGATAAAATTCAAAACATTAGAACCACTCATGCAGAAAACTTACTTTGAGAAGAGGCACACTTTGAGAATGGGCCCCTCTAGGTAGCAGTCTTAAAGGAATGGTATCAGAACTGGTTTGTATTTATATGGAAAGCTGCAGAGGTAAAGCTGAATGTACTATCAAGAAAAAAATTAGAATATTGAAAATCTTTGGGAGAGAAAACAAAAATGCACTGGAGAGTTCTGAAATAAAAATAATCTTTCATATATAGTAATTCTGTATATGTCAGTTAGATGTTTTGCTGATGATTCTAACTCATGAAGGATTTAAAATAAAAATATTTGCCTGGTACTGCTTGAAAATCTCAATGAAACAGAAGGTAGTGAGGGAAATGCAAAGATTAAGCTATACCTGTGGGTAGCTGAGAAATGGACTGTTTTGTTTTACCTGCTTCAGTTCTACTCCTTTCAATTGTTAATATCTTTTTGTCTTTATAATTTAAAGAAAAGTAAACTGTTATGGTACCTTTTCTCAGGGTACTTCATTGTACAAGTCCCACCAGCTTCTGAACACCTTACCACCAAACCAGAAGTGTCTGACATATCATTTGGCGTAGCTTTGCTTGTCAGAACTAGATACAAAGTTATCAATGAGCTCTTTAGTATTTATCCTGTACCTGTATGAAATATTTTTTCTGTAGCAATGATAGGGAACTAGTCTTGCATTACCAAGCAAATACATTGTTTACATTGTTGGGAATACAACAACAATATTTCTGTGACTTTAATCTATTATAGACCTTTCTAAAATACCAATCACTTGTATATACTGTCATGGAATAAATTTTTTCTGACATATGCAAGCTATTTGAGGCATTTCTAAACTCATAGGATCACAGAGTATTAGGAGACCTCTAGTCCAACCCCCTGCTTGAAGCGGGGTCAGCTATGGGGTCAGACCAGGCTGCTCAGGATTTTACTCAAATCTTGAAACACTCTAGATAAGGAGGCTGTACAATCTCTCTGGGCTGTCGGCTCACTCTCTTTACTCCACTGTTCTTATGGCAAAAAAGGTTTTCCTTATACCACGCACTGCTAACTGATGGTGACTTTGTTCTCATCACAGCCTTGTAGTCTTGTTCAGTAACTGGTATCAGTTCTTTCCCAGGTAAAGGACTTTTACATTTGTTGTTACTGAATTTCCAGAAGTTTCTGCTAGTCCATTCCTCCAAGCTGGTTGGGTCCCTTTGTATGATACCTCTGTCATTGAGTAGAGCCTGTTCCCTCAGATTTGGCATACTTGACATACTTGACAAGAGGGAACTCTGTTGCCTCTTTGAAGCTGTTTGAGGAAGATCTTAAACAGGATAGGGCCCAGGACAAAGCCCTCTATAACTCCACTTCTAACTAACCTCCAAACTGAATAAAACTGATTGATCATGACCCTCTGAGGGTGATTCTGATCATTCATTTCGTAGTCCACTCTTGCAGACTTTAACATCCTAACTCAGGTAACAGCATATTTTTGATACTAGCAGAAGCCTTAATCTACTTAAGTTTAGTCACCACCTCTGCTTTTCCCAAGACAGTCTCTCATGTCTCTTCCTAAAAGAGACAGTCTTAGAACAGAAGACATCTGGTTTGCCAGGCATGATTTCGTCTTGGTAAATCCATTTAGGCTGTTTCCAGTCACGTTCTTCTACTTCACTGCCCAGAAGTGTGTGCTAAGAGGCCTTGCACCATGATTTACTCAGAGTCTGAAGCAAGATTGACTGTGACACCTTTTCCATACCCTTTTTCAAAGTTTTTACAATTTGCTTTTTTCCAGTTGTTGGGAGCCTCTCCTGATATCCACGAACTTTTTAAAGGAAATGAGCTGGTGAATACAAGAAGGACATAGGAAAAGTGTGAATACTTAAACACAAAAATTTCTTGCAAAAAATATTTTAATTTTTATAAGATTTCAAACTGATTAAGATTGGAATAACTGACAATGAGTAGACAGTGTCTCTATAAGTTTTTTTATACATTTACCTGAAAGTCAACTCAAAATACTTGTGGTATCTGATATAGATATGAGCTGCATTTTTGCCACTAGAAGACACAGTGGAAAGGATCTTTCTCTTTACAGTATGTGGCGGTCTGGTCTGTTTAATCTGACTATTTGTTGCCTTCCTTCAGAAAAATGAATGGACCAAATGTTCTCTCTGGATGAGGGAGGAGGTTATTCCTGCCTTGGAGAACTTTCTCAGAGAGAGTCTTTTGAAGACACTACAGCACAGCAAGAAAGAGAGAGTCACAGCAGAGAACTGTCCAGCCTGAGGAACTGCTGAGAAAAGCAGGCAGCAGATATATTAGCCAAGATGCAAATGAGGCAGAAAGGAAACTTTCAGAGCACAACAGAAGATTGTGAGTGGGCTGAGGGATGTCTGATAATGCGTACAAGCAGGTGAAATATGTCTCAGAGAATTTGTTAACTTTTGTTTGGTGTCTAGCTGTATAACTTTCATTGTTACTACGAAGCAATAAGAATGTGTAAAAGTCACCAGCATGGTTATTAATTTTTAGATCAATAAGAACTTAGCTTCAAAAAATTTGTATACAAACAATTAGATTCAAATGGATTCATATGCTTAATTAAAGACTCATGAATATTCATTATTAAGTTAGACAAATTGCTATTTTTACTGAAAAATCAGTCACATTTGGGTCAGTTCAATAGGCAAACACAAAGTTGTAGTCTATATACCAACCCAGTTGTTCTTGCAATTTTTGAGAACATAAAAGAGGTAGTTACAAATCTTTGGAAATAAAGGCCTGTTTTTTTTTTTCTTTAAACCAACCAGACAATATAGTGCATGAGCGATTTATTTCCAACCAAAATAAAGCACAAAATTATTCATGAAATATTCTTGACCTCTATGGCTTTGTTAAACAAATTATTTGGATTGTCAAGAGAGTTTATGTTACATTTGTTATTTAGACAATGCATCATATGAAGTGGTTATTATCAAATTCAGTGACTTCCCTTGGCATATTTACCAGTAAATCCCTATGTTTACAGAGCTACATTGCTGGCTGCTTAATGCACAAAGGTATGTGTACCATTTTTTGAAATCATTACTGAGGAGGACCAGAGAAACAAGACCTTTTCACTGAAATACAGGATAATGCTCCTTCCATCTGAATGACAATTTGGTGGTGCTTTTAAACGTAAGGGGTTTTTTTATTTTATTATTATCTGAAAAGAGATTGGTGACAACAGGGTTATCACAAAAGGGGATACACAGTGTGAAGAAAGTATGAAGTTTCGAGCCAAAGTGGAGGTTTCGCCACTTAATGTCACAAAGGGACAGTGTTTGTCCCTCTCTAATCTTCAGCTCTTGTTTCCACTACTGCCATCTTTATGCACTTTGGATCATTCCCTGTGCTGTTATTGCTGCTGGTAGAAACACCAGCAACCAAGAAAGCTTTAGAGAGCTCAGTAATATCTCATATTTAGACCATTGGAAATAGAATAATGTCCAGATTTCTTGCTGTCAACAGCACAATAATCATGATGATAAAATACATATCTGCAAAGAGTTCTAAAAATCCTGTTCTACAAAAGTGATTGGCTGAATCTACCCAGAGTCATTATGCGTATGCACAACAGAGTCAAAGAAAAGCCAGAAAGGAACATACAGGGTTGGCTTGCCAAGCATCTTAAATGACTGCATACTAAAACATGTTTTTTAAAAGAAGTAAACAGTGGAGTCTGACATCTTTCTCTGTAATCAGAGCAAGAATCTAATTTTTACAAGTTTGGTCATGGCAAGTGCCATATTCAATTTACATTAATAGGACTTTACTAAAAAAGCATATAACATGCTAAACACGGAATAGAGAAAGTAATGTTTCCTTGCATATTATAGTCTACTCTGGTAGAATATAGGTATACCACTGAAATGTTATTCAGTGGTGCTTAAAATATAGAACAGTGTAGCTCCCATCTAGCAGGAGTCTGACATAGGTTCATATTAAACCCAGGAAAATAAAGTGAGACTTTTTTTTAAAGGAACTGGCTGAGTTATTTACCAGCTAACCAGACACCAGCTGACAAAAGAAGAGATATACACCAAACAAGTTTTTGCATATACCTTTGGCCATGGTTGGTGGAGATAACCATCACAGAGAAAAATCTTCCAGTCTTCCTTTCCCTTTCAAACTGTAGAATGCTGAGGTGGAAGGAATCATAAGGTAGCAAAGGAAATTTTTTTTAGCATAAAAATGTGCAAAGTAAAAACAATGGATTTTAGGAAAAAAGACTTCAATAAACTCAGAGAATTGTTGGGCTGCGTATCCTGAGAGGTTAGCCTGAGCAGAAAAGATATTTTAAAAATCTGGCAGTAGTTTAAAAAAAAGACTTAAAAGACTCAAGTGCAAACTATTTCCCTGCAGAGAAAATACAGAAAATATCGTAAGGGACCTACTTGTCTAATTGAAGAACACTCCATGGATTTAAAAAAGAAATGAGTAAAAAGGAAGTGGAAACTAGGCCAGACTAATAAGATGAACATGAAAGTATAGCATGAACATGTAGGGACAAAATGAGAACCACAGAGGAAAAAAAAAAAAGGAGTGGCAATTAACAAAGGACAAGGAGAATGTCAAGTACAAGCCAAGAGAAAAAACAAAGGAAAGGATCAGTCTGCTGTTTAGCACAGTGATACAGCTAACCACAACTAATGACAGAAAGCTTATTATCTTTATTACTTTTCTGCATCAATTTTCAAAACATACCTCTACTGCAACTAGGAGCTATATCAACCACTAGTGGTAGACATTAAAAAAAAAGGAGGTGAGTGACAAGCTACATGGATTTGTCATGAAAGGACTGTGTCAACCAAAACATAATTTCTCTCTAGAAAAGAATAGCACGCCTTATGAACAGGGAAGAAAAGGAGGTTACATATATCCTGACCTGAGCAAGGCTTTGGCAGACATTCTCATAAGCAGCCTTGGGAGACAATCTAGATGAAAATAATATGGACCAGAGAAAATATTATTGTTTCTCTGTCAGAATGAAGGCTGTGTCAAGTAGGGCTTTCCAGGGTTCTGTCCTAGGTCTAATATTATTCAAAATTCTCATATGTTTCTTAAATTTGTTGTTCATTGAGAACAAGTAAAGAATACTAAAATCATGCTACAGAAACACAATTCACAGTTCTAATACAAAAAGAATAAATAATATCCTATGCTACAAGTTGAACACTGAGCAAAGTCATGCTGTTGTGCAAGAAAAGTCATACTTACATGAATAAAATGGGATATAGCACATAAAACATTTGAAGCAGCTTGTCCTCTGCTATGCGCCAGGAACATATTGTCTGAAGTGGTGCACTGGTTTGGTCATCATATTTCTAGAAAGACAGGATATAATACTGCAGTTCTCAGAGAGAAAACTGGATTCAGTAAATAAGGGAGCTATCATTTCTCTCTGTCCATATCGAACAGCACAAAAAATAAAGCAGCATGGAAGACTGCAAGGAATCAGCATGGAGAGATTTTCTAATGTCAAAAATTGACACTGAAATTGACTGAAGTTGGCTACAGCTGGCAGCACAGATTGAGTTGTCTTCTTCGCTAGTGCTCTTATAAACCTGGGTTACCATGTGTTCCTTTATATCATAGAATCATAGAATTAACTGGGTTGGAAGAGACCTCCGAGATCAAGTCCAACCCTTGATCCAACCCCACTGTGATTACTAGACCATGGCACTCAGGGCCACATCCAGTCTCATCTTAAAAACCTCCAGGGATGGTGAATCCACCACGTCTCTGGGCAGCCCATTCCAATGCCTGATCACTCTCTCTGTAAAGAACTTCTTTCTAATATCCAACCTAAACCTACCCTAGCACAGCTTAAGCCCGTACCCTCTTGTCCTGCTGCTGATTGCCTGGGAGAAGAGCCCAACCCCCACCGGGCTATAACCTCCTTTCAGGTAGTTGTAGAGAGTGATGAGGTCATCCCTGAGCCTCCTCTTCTCCAGGCTAAACAACCCCAGCTCCCTCAGCCTCTCCTCATAGGACTTGTGCTCAAGTCCCTTCACCAGCCTCGTTGCTCTTCTCTGGACCTGCTCCAGCACCTCAATGTCCTTCCTGAACTGAGGGGCCCAGAGCTGAACACAATACTCAAGGTGTGGTCTCACCAACGCAGAGTACAGGGGAAGGATCACTTCCCTGCTCCTGCTGGCCACACTGTTCTTGATCCAGGCCAGGATGCCATTGGCCTTCTTGGCCACCTGGGCACACTGCTGGCTCATGTTCAGCCTCCTGTCGATCAGCACCCCCAGGTCCCTTTCTGCCTGGCTGCTTTCCAGCCACTCTGTGCCCAGCCTGTAGCGCTGCAGGGGGTTGTTGTGGCCAAAGTGCAGGACCCGGCACTTGTCCTTGTTGAACCTCATCCCATTTGAATCAGCCCAACTCTCCAGCCTATCTGGGTCCCTCTGCAGAGCCTTCCTGTGTTCTAGCAGGGGGACACTCCCTCCCAACTTGGTGTTGTCTGCAAATTTGCTAATGATGGACTCAATCCCCTCATCTAAATCATCGATAAAGATGTTAAACAGGACTGGTCCCAGCACTGATCCCTGGGGGACACCACTGGTGACCGGCCACCAACTGGATGCAGCCCCGTTCACCAGCACTCTCTGGGCCCGGCCCTCCAGCCAGTTCTTAACCCAGCACAGAGTACCCCTATCCAAGCCATGGGCTGCCAGCTTTTCCAGGAGTATATTATGGGAGACGGTGTCAAAGGCTTTGCTGAAGTCCAGATTGACCACATCCACAGCCTTTCCCTCATCCACCAGGTGGGTCACCTGATCATAAAAGGAAATCAGGTTGGTCAGACAGGACCTGCCCTTCCTAAACCCATGTTGGCTGGGTCTGATCCCTTGTCCATCCTGTAGCTGCTGTGTGATTGCACTCAGGATGATCTGCTCCATAACCTTGCCAGGCACTGAGGTCAGGCTCACAGGCCTGGAGTTTCCTGGGTCCTCCTTGCATCCTTTTTTGTAGATCAGCGTGACATTCGCCAACTTCCAATCGTCTGGGACCTCCCCAGAGAGCCAGGACTATTGGTAAATGATGGAGAGTGGCTTGGCAAGCTCTTCTGCCAGCTCCCTCATCACCCTAGGATGGACCCCATCTGGTCCCATGGACTTGTGTGGATCCAGGTGGCTCAGTAAGTCACTGACTATTTCCGCCTGCAATACAGGGGGGCTGTTTGGCTTCCTGTCCCTGCCTACCAGCTCCAGAGGACAGTTGTCCCAAGGGCCACCTGTCCTACTGGTGAATACTGAGGCAAAGTAGGTGTTAAGTACCTCAGCCGCCTTCCCATCCCTGTTAACTATGTTTCCCCTCAAGTCCAACAAGGAATGGAGGTTTTCTTTGCCCCTCCTTTTGTATTTATAGAAGCGATTTTTGTTATCCTTAACAGAAGTAACCAAATTGACTTCAAATTGCACTTTTGTCTCTCTAATTTTCTTTCTGCATGACCTAGTTACACTCCTAAACTCATCCTGAGCAGCCAGCCCTATTTTCCATAGTCTGTAAGCTCTCTTTTTATCCCTGATTTCCTTCAGAATCTCCCTGTTCAACCAAGCTGGTCGTCTACCTCACCGGCTTGCTTTTTGGCACACTGGTACAGCCTGTTCCTGTGCACTCAAGACTTTCTTCTTGAAGCACATCCATCCCTCCTCCACCCCCTTGTTTTCAAGGGTTGTTTCCCAGGGTATGCTCTAGACCAGTCTTCTGAACAGGCCAAAATCTGCCCTCCGGAAGTCCAATGTACAGGTTTTATTGGTGGCCTTCCTTGCATCCCTGAGTATTGCAAACTCTATTATTTCATGGTCACTGTGGCCCAGATGGTGTCCAACTACTACATCTCCCACCAGCCCCTCTCTGTTTGTAAAGAACAGTTCTAGTGGGGCCCCACCCCTGGTAGATTCATTTACCAGCTGGAGCAGGAAATTATCCTCTATACACTCCAGGAATCTCTTAGACTGCCTCTTCTCTGCCATGTTGAGCTCCCAGCAGATATCCAGCAGGTTGAAGCTGCCCACAAGAACAAGGGCTGGCGATTTTGAGACATCTGCCAGCTGCATGTAGAATAATTCATCCCTATAATTCATAGATATGTCTGTGTATTTATATACATACATACATGGATGATAGGTAGATAGGTAGATAGATAGATAGATAGAGAGATAGATAGATAGATAGATAGATAGATAGATAGATAGATAGATAGATAGATAGATAGATAGATAGATATTCCTGACTAGAAGCAAGGATAAGGATTTCTGATAGTATTTTTCAGATGTGATTCTGTAGTTGTATTGGAAGAAGTTTTGCATTTAGGCTCAAAAAAAGGAATCTTAGGGATAATTCATTGCTGATAAGAAATTAAATAAAAACATACTTATTAGCCTGTAGTAATAAAAAGAAAAAATTTTTCATATTCATTTAAAAATAAAATAGGTTAGTTTATACGATGTAAAAGTTTGTCAAAATCCTGAACATTTAGATTTTATAGCAATGGAGATTCCTAAATGCATTTTCAACAAAATTGGTAACTAAGTATTTGTAGTTATATTTCTGTTCTTTAAAAAAAAGATATCTTCCTTTCCTGAGCTCTCCATGCATATGATTATCCAAATTATAATCTAGTGAACTATGTGTATAGACAACATATACTGAAAGAGCTTTGACAAATAAAAATAGAATGTTAAGTGAATAAAAAGGGCAAAGTTATCAACACAGATTAAACCATGCCAAACTAATTTGTAAAAAAAAAAAAATTTAGTTTACTGACTTTTATGCCAACAAAAATACATAAAAATAAGCAAAAAGACAGAGAGAAGTATGGAAACGCTGACAAAGGCTAAATCACAAATGAAATAGCCATTGGTCAGAATCCTGTAATCCTGTAATTATAGTCAAATATTGCAGAAATATATTGTTTACCTATACAGTCAGGAAATTCTGCAGATTTTGCTTGATGACATTTTAGCCTCATTGATTCTCTTTATAAAACATTTTATCAGGCAGCATTAATTCTAAAAATGTCATAGAGAAAGAGTCTTCATGAATATTCATGGACTGCAGTTTGTATTAGTGCAAATGAAAAAACCAAAATTGTTCTTTTTTTACCATTTAAAATTCTTATAAGCTTGAAAAACATTCAGTCATAGAATAAAAACAGTCTTGTGTCTTAATAGTAGTAACGAATTTGGAATGCAGAATATGCACAATGGTTTTTGAAAATTGTTCCAAAGTATTCTCTATGATGAAAGAGATTTGTGTTTCCGTAATTATTCAAGTTATCACTGAGTAATTTAGAGTGCTGAAATTGTTCATGAAAACAACTGGACTCAAACACACAGCCATTTTGCAAATATAGTGCTCTAAGGATTTAGCACTGCAGCTGAAAACAGTGAACAAGAACAAGAGAGCACATCCTGGCATCACAGATGAAGATAATTTGAATTAATATGGTTGTTCTAAATTCTATCAAAGTCTGACTCTGAAAAAGTAAACAAAGAGAAAAGAAAGGCATAATAAGTGCAAAAGCATTTAATAGATACGTGTTTAAATTTTTCAAGATCCTTCACAATGCATCAATTGGTTTTGATTAAGACCAATTAATATGCTCTTTTGTAAATGGTATTTGAGAGAAAGAACATACTTAAGGCTAGCTAAAGTCTAATTGTTCCTGTAAGGAGAGAGGCAAAACAAGAGAATAATAGAGAAGTGAGGATTCTGAGTAATGAAGAACATTTACATACCTACAGCCACACTAAATGCTAGAACAACAAAAGCATTTTTTCTATCACTGATGTGTTTTTAAGAACAATATATCCTTCCTAAAGTACTCTCAGTGCTGACAGAGTCTAAGTTCACAAGCTAAACTGTCATCACCAGGAACAGTGACTTCCAAAACCAACTTATGAGTAATGCAGGAAACAAATGAAAGAAATAAAAATTACTAACACCAATATATCAACCTTATCAACAAGTAGGAAAGTCAATAGTAGACATCCCTGGACTAAAACATCATAAAATACTGCTCCATAATCAAATGCAATATAAATATTAGGACCATAATTACAAATCAGAAAAAAATGACAACTTAATTAGACAGATTGATAAATCAAAAGAGATGGTTTTTTCTCTCGTGTTTTTAAGTAGCAAGCCTGGGATTTTTTTTCCATTTTTTTATTTTCTTTTGTTTTTCATAAAGGATGACATAATAGGAGAATTCAGAATTGCTTGATCTCAGAAACTATACTAGAAAAATATACCAGTGTACATTTTTTTCCAAGTAGTAATACCATTACAACATGAAAAAAAACCATGACGTAATAGGAATCTACTCAAATTGATTTAACAAGGAAAAATGGTAGTTCTCAGAAATATTTTGTTGATTTGTTAGAACTTCAAATGCTTGTTGCTTTTCCTGGTCAATATACAGAAGTAAGGTTCTCTTTAGGAATGTTAAATTAAACTTTAATTAGTACTATGCAAAAAAATAGTGTAAACATATGGGATTTTGCACATGTAAAAATGAAGTTTAATTCTCAGAAGATTTATATTATTCATATAATGAATTGGCTATTACTCATGCATACCTTTATATATAAATTGAATTTATTACTTTGATAAAAATGGGTGGCAGACTCAGCCACCCACTTGATGCATTACATGTTTTGCACATTAGATACACAGAGAAAGATAATATGTTTGTATATCCACACTAAAATCCATTTTAGAATTTTTCATAGTGTGTTTTTGTTTTCTTTATATTATAGCCCTCACAGCAGAGCTGAGGAACGGAGCATTGTCCACAGGTTTCAGCTTGTTGAGAAGGCACTGGAGGGAAGCACTACTGTAAGCAAAAGCAGCACTTCCCTCAATATTCTTTGTGATATCCCAACATAGCTGTTAAGCATAATAATAAAGGTTCCTCCATGGCAAAAAAAAGGAAATCAGCAAGATTAGTTCTTTCCTAAAAAAGAAATTTCTCTCCTGGGAAGACTGGTAACCCAATAAGGAAAATTGTGAAAACAGGAGCCTCATGGAAACAAAGAATTTGCAATGAAAGCAACACTATGGCAAAAGTAAACAGATAACTCCTATTTCACAATCTTCCACAATAATTTTTCACATTTCTATGAATGACTTAAAATCTCCTCACAAAAGTATCCTGCCCTCTTCCCCATTCCATTCATGCCCTCCATGCCTTTTCTCTTCACAGAGGACAGTAGAATTCTTCAGCAACTTTTGACTATCCTCCAGCAATAGCTTGGAACGTCTGTGCTGGTTCCCCATACCTTTAAGAGTGAGCTGGATCCTGTTTCTTTGTTGAGACTGAGGCATCTTTTTATGAAAAATCCTGCTGTGTTACTGAGTGTGCACACATTTCAAAAGCAGCAGGTGTGGTTGCTGCATGGAAGGTTAGTTAGAACTGGCAGGATGTTAGTCTGTAGTAGTTGCCCATGTGTAGCTTTTTGCCCAGTTTCATCTTACCTGCAAAGAAACTTTTTCATTTTCATCCTGAGAGGGAAACTTTTGGGGCATGACTCAGCTTATTTCAGGCTTGCACTTTAGCTTGAGATAAACTGCCTGCTCAAGGTGTCTATTGCTCTTTATTGACAGTAATGGGAGCCCCAGGGGTAATAACTGTAGTTGAGGTGTACTCACTGTAGTTTAGTTAAATGAATCCTACCTAAAATGAGCCCACCTCTTTTTCATCATGACTATAACTCAGTTTAATGCCCAGACTCAAGGACAATAAAAGCCAATGCTCATTTAATTTTCATACTGTATTTAGTGTGCCATTCAATACAGGGTTTTTTTTCTGTTTGCAACAGGTAGGCAAGTGAAACTACAAGTTCTTAATTAAATTATGTCATCTTCAAGGACTCTTCATCCTTTGATCCAAGGCAGTTCAAAACACTTCATGGTTCAGTTATCAGAAAGGAAAGACCAAACATACAGTTATCTGTGTCTATAGCAGTAAGGTTAAATGTCTATCTGTTTATTCTAGGCAAAAGCTTACCTGTGAAAGATCTCTCAAAGACAGATCTCATTGAACAGCAGCATAGAATTTCATCACTGCCATAGGTTCACCCTTTTCCACCTACTTGCTACTCAGTGTTGTTCCTCCTGTAGCTGGAAAGATATGCAGAGGGTGAGATATTGCTGTTCAGCTCAGCAGAATTTACAATGCACATTGTATCATCCATTTTGCTGCTCCTTGACAGGTGACAGAGATGTGTAACCTAGTAAAGGGAATTTAAACTCTATTTTCCATATGTTTCTCATTTGCACTTCACTGACAGAATTCCAAATCAAATTAATGGCTGTCGTTACCATTTACAGCATTCTTAATTAAAAGTATAAAGCAGAATTTATTCATACTATGTTTGCATTGTTGGGAGTCAATGTTCCTTTCAGCTGATTACTGCATTGAGAAAACAAACATCTATGCATAACATCTAAGAATTAGACATATCAAAATACAGCAGACTTGGTGACATTTCATTCTTGAAATGTGGAAATATAGGTGCTAGCCAGGCATCTTTTTAGGGTATTTGACTGCCATTTGGGATGTTCACATTGTGCCCTGTGAAATCCAGCATGTCCTGGAGATGAAAATCTGGGAAGGGCAACTTCCTTTGCCTCTGACATGGCCAGATATGAATCACTCTGAAGCCATTCCATTAAATATGATACTTTCTCATTATTACATAAAGGAGGCAATCCAGTACCTGATGGGGCATAGCCTCAGGACTTTTTTGGGCTTGTCCTGGCATATAATAATTTTACATTGGTTTAGATGTGATAAAAATTATCTAAGTAGTCAAGTTTGGTCTACTGTAGCTAGTTGTTATTCTGTGTAGAATAACTTAGCTGTGTGGTTTGCAGCAGTGTAAACACAAAAGAGATTCCAGACTGTAAACAGACATCTCAGTGGTGCATCAGTGGTCACTGTCAGAGTAAAATCTTAGATAGAACAGAAAACTGAATAACTGAATAATTGAGAACCAAGGGAGAGAAAACTCACATTTACAGAATGTGTTAAGAAAAAGTATAAAAAGGAGATACCAAAAATCAAAGAGGAAGTGACCAACAGCATCATATTTTTCCTTGTGAGGAACTTATGCACTGACAACTCACTACACCCCCTCTGCCTCAAATAAAACAGAGTGGATAAATCTGAGGTAGTGTTGGACATATAACCTCATCCTATTTAGATGTGCTAGTATAGGTGCAGCCATACATATCTGAAAAGAAGTTGAAATGCACATGATTTAAAGCCTTTTGCCCTCTAAGTCCTTTCTACAAGTTTAACCCAGATCGCTGGTGATTGAAAACTGTGGCCATCTGCTGTTTTGCAGCTCAGATATAGTAAGTTGGCACTTTGTCCAGTTACTAGCACACAGATGCCCACATTACAAAAAAACCAGCATCATAATTGACACCAATTGACACCCTAGTATAAGACTAAACAGTGAGGCTGAAGATTAAATAGGCAGGAGCTTCCCAAAGGTAGTTCTTCCCAGTCACAGCTGAAGGATATAGTCCAGGCAATTTGAGAAAACGTCCCTTACTTTTGCTTAAGACGAATTTGAATAATGCTATCACATGATCTCTGAATTCACTTGAAAAAATTAATTATAACAAAAATGTTTCCAAAATATTATGGTCCTTCATCCTACTCTATTAGGCATAATACTTTGTATTAGAGCCATGCAGCTGACAAAAAAGTAAATATTCATTTTTCATTGGTTATTTCTTAATTCATATCCTGAAAAGAACATTTCAGCAAGGATCTTTAATTAATATGCACATTCATTTGTTGGTTAGCAATATAGCATAGGTAGCGCTGAGATTTTAAGCTTAGATGCTCCTCCATTCATAGTTATATTTTTTTTTTGTTAATGTAGAAAGCAAGGTCTCATTTTCAAAGGTGCTTTCCTCTCACATGTATTTCTGAGACTTTCTAAGTGACCAAATCCAACAGCTAAAATATGAATCACTCAGAACTGCTGCTAAACTTCTTCCTAAGTCTGCACATATTTGTGACCCTGGCCCTAGGTTTCTACTAGTTAACATTTGCTTCTATCTTGACGCTAGTTTCACATTAAGTTTGGCAGTAACTCTGTTGGCTTTTACAGTACGAGCCTCCCTGTCCTCTGTGCTGAACTTCACATCGTTATATTAGTGTAAATAAGATGAGAACTTTTCAATAAATGTTCTGCGTTTATCTAAGAATTCAAATAGCCACCTATTAAGGTTTTCAAAAGACATATGTACCCACACCCAATTTGTGTTTCAGTTTGAGTTCAACTTAGGCAACTACAAACCTTTGAGAACATCTCTGCGTTTCAGCCTGCATATTCAGAATGTAAGCACCATAGAAAACTTGGCTATTTGCCTTTTACTCACCCCCGCCCCCTAAAAAGAAAGAAAGAAACAAACATAAAATAGGCAACTTTAACCTTTCATAAGTGCTAGTGCATCAATTACAAACTAAATATTAATGGTATACTATAAATCTTCCTGTTATTCATAAATTCACAAATGCCTATAAATAGATAGCATGGGAGACATACTTCAAATCTTGGTCTGTATCCAAATTACAATGTTACCATCTGTACGGCAGGGATGTCACTCACTAGACCAGGTTGCCCAGGGCCCCATTCAACCTGGCCTTGAACACTTCCAGGGATGGGGCATCCATAGCTTCTCTGGGAAATCTATTCCTGTGTTTCACCACCCTCATAGTAAAGAATTTCTTCCTAATACCTGATCTAAATTTATCCTCTTTCAGTTTGAAACCAATCCTCTTGTCATTATATGTCCTTGTAGAAGGTTCCACTCCACCTTTCCTGTAGCCCCATTTAGGTACTGGAAAGTTGCTCAAGGTCCCCCCTAAGCTTTCTCTTCTCCAGGCTGAACAACCCAAACTCTCTGCCTGTCTTCATAGGAGAAGTGCTCCAGACCCTTGATCATCCTTGTGACCTTCCTCTGAACTCACTCCAGCAGGTCCGTGTCTTTCTTCTGTTGAGGGCCCTAGACTTGGACACAATATTGCAGGTGGGGACTCACAAGAGTGAAGCAGAGCGAGAGAATACTGTCCCTCAACCTTCTGGCCACACTGCTTTCTGGGCTGCAAATGCACATAGCTGACTCATGTTTAGCTTCTTATCCACTATCCCCCCTGATATCCTTCTCCTCAGGGCTGCTCTCAATCCATTCTTCCCCTGTATTTGTTCTTGGGATTGTCCCAGGATAGGTTCAGGACCTTACACAGACTATCATAGATATCTGGCTCTGGTAGGTATTTTATTTCTGGTTTGGTTTTAAATATTTCTTAAAACATCCCGGAGTAGGGGTTTCTGCCATTTTTCTTAGCACTGTTCCCAAGTCTTCTACTGCTATATGATATATTTTTCTTCAGTGATAGATTACCAAAACTGGTAATCTAAATGTGTCACTGGAAAACCATTTTTTTCACATTAGAAAATGCACCAGATGGTCTTTCTTCATTCACCTTCCAATACCCTTTAGAATATTAC
>NW_020955869.1:172865-212597 GCF_003031625.1 Empidonax traillii
TGCCATTTTTCTTAGCACTGTTCCCAAGTCTTCTACTGCTATATGATATATTTTTCTTCAGTGATAGATTACCAAAACTGGTAATCTAAATGTGTCACTGGAAAACCATTTTTTTCACATTAGAAAATGCACCAGATGGTCTTTCTTCATTCACCTTCCAATACCCTTTAGAATATTACATGCAAAGGCATGTTTAGGTAAAATTGTAGGTAATTGTAGGTAATAGGTAATCATAGTATTTTCATCTTAATTTAGAAAGTCTAATAAAGAGAATATTTTTCCATGTCATGAATAACACTTGATTATGTTGATTACATTGCTGCTGTATCAGCATTACTGCTCTGACAAAGAACACTGAAAGTTTATAACATGAAATGAACAATTCAGTTGTGTCAAGAAAAAGCATTGTGTGATGATTGAAGAGTATAGAGACCACAATGAACCTGGAAAATCCCACTTTTTAAGTCTAACCATTAATAACATGAGACTATTGATTTATACCACACACTTGTTCTGTTGTGGGCACAAACTGTGGTTTAGCTCTCTCGTTATGACTTATAGATTGGGAGTAGATCTTGTGTATTTGTAGTCACAGTGGGATAAAACATGGATATTCCTCTTGTATATTTGAAAATTAATAAAGCTTGTTCATTCATACTGTAATTTATGTTATTCCTAATGGGTTTTCTTCTGACAGAATCCACAGAAGCACAGTATGAAATCAGAATACAACATCATCCTTGAATTAACAGTCAAAACATCAGAAAAAACAGATGAAGACTATAAAGCTCCCAGCTCACTCAGCAAGGGTTTTTTTTTTAAAGGGGCTTTTGTACTTCAATACCCTGAGGCTGCACAAGAGTAGAACACAACAAAGTTCTCAGCAAACAGAGTAACAAACTTCTACTGTACTTAGAGCATTGGGGTAGAATAAGGTTCTTGGTATATTTTAGGGAAACATTCAATAGAAACAACACACTTCACAAAGCACTGGCTTAGCAAACTCTAATCCATGCACCTTTAAGATACCCAGATTTTGAAAAGAGGAAGTTAGAAGACGAAAAAGAGAGAGAGAGAAGAAATGGGACAAAGAAAGATTAGTAGTTATCACTTGGATCCAGTAGACTCTCAGCTGCTATAAAATTCAAGACATTGGGCTGCAACTACATGTACACTTGTGCTGCTGCTTTTTTCTGTTCTGGGCTCCCAAGGCCTTTTCCCCCTAGATGGGACTTTTGGTGTGCCTGTGCCTAATAGCCATTCTGGGGCTGGACTTGAGGCTCCAGAGGCTGGGCATGGAGCAGTGCACTGCCCCACCTATGCAGAGCTTGTCCTGTGCTCCCCTCCTCCACAAACACATACTCACACACACACACACATACTTTAGTTGTTTTGAGCCAGCACCAAACCTGACAGAGTTCAAGAAGCGTAAATGGTGTGACTCTTGGGGATGGTCCTGTGCAGGGCTGAGTTGGACTTGATGATCCTTGTGGGTCCCTTCCAACTCCGCATATTCTGTAATTTTGTGATTTTTTCCAGTCACTCATGAAGACATACAGTATGGCACAGGTTACAGCTTATGTGGAGAGGGGTTATGTGGTAAGTGATCAAGGGATGAAAGTACAGTATATTATTATTGTTAATATAACATGTATTATTATATATCACAGCCATCATCCACCTAAGTTGTTCATTAGCACCTGGAAACTCAAGGAGCTGATTTATCTCATCTGTTTTAAATAACTCTTGAAGGATGACATGAATGGTGCTCTGCCAGTTCCTTTCCCTTATGTTTATAGAGGAAGTTTAGGAAGACCAGTTGTACATGTAAGACCAGAGCAGATCCATTTTCAGTATCACAGAGCAAATGTCAGCTGTCTAGTCAACAGACATATTGAAACTTTCAAGTGTAACTTGGTAACAATGTACATGGTACATAGAGTATGTATATGGAGTATGTACATGGTATATGTAGGCACAGTATAAAAATACATTAACAGAAGCATGGAATGAGCTGGAAGGAACCTTAAATATCATCTAGTTCCTATCCCTCTGACATGGGCAGGGACATATTGCTAAGGCATTAGTCTCAGATCAACAAGAAGTGTCATGATCTGATTTGTAAATGAAGTAAAGATTTCATACCTTCATTATATACTAAGGAACTTAATGTGTCCCTGTTAAGTAGCACCTTTCTGGTTCTGGACTTCCATGTAGATAATGAAAAATTAGTTTTTTTGACTGTACCATTTAAATTTAGTTAAAACATTGGAAGGGCCAAATATTTCCATGTGAATATTAGAGTTCTTACAGTATGTTCTTTCTCACTGCCACGGTTTAGGAATGGTATTTTCCAATTTAATGCTCCCACTAAAACCATGTGTCACTTCCTCACTCCTCCCCTTCCTCTACCCCTACCCTCTGTGGTGGGCTGGAGAGGAGATTTGGAGGCACAAAAGGTAAAGATCACAGGCTGAGATAAGAGCAATTTATTGGAAACTGCAATGAGATAAGAAAATTAACAGTAACAGCAACAATACTAATGACAGAGGGTACAAGAAAGAGACAATTCACACAGAAACAATACCCCACTGCTCCCACCAGCATGCTGTGCCGACTTGGAAGGGACCCATTCTCCCTGAAAGATATTCCCTTTCCCTTGCCCCCCGCAATGATGTGAGGTGGTGTAGAATAACTTCTGGGTCCCAGCCATGCCCCCACTTGGCTACTGCAAAAATTAATCCCATCCTGGCTGAAACCAGGACATTCACTAATTATTACAAAACTAATTTGTGTTCCATTTACTTTGTCTACGTAATTATCTTATTCATACACTTATATCTGAAGAAAAAACTTGTAAGTAAACTATGCAGTCAGTAGCAAGCAAATTTAATGCTTAGATAAGGTAAAGAAAAATCTCATCCCACCACTTCAGTAACTCTTACATGAATAGCCAAACAACAGAGCTAATTAAACCAATCACAATCATTGTTCTATATTTGAAAACAATAGTTTTATTCTGAAGCTTTTTTGATGCCTTGGTGTGGGGGACGGATATAATTTAAATTAATACAATGCAATTCAAAGGTATGGTTAATTTATGGGGTAATTATTATGTAGAGTTTTGGGGTTTTTTAGGTGTCTTAGCCTCCATATTGCCCTATTATATTTTGATGTCTTTTTGTAATGGTAAAATTACTTTTTCTGGCTTTGTGTCTCATTATGATTTTACCGTGCTCAGATGGTGATGTGTTTATTCAATTTTATTTTTACAGAGCTTTCTATGTTAGTTTTGTTTTGAGACACAAACATTGTATTTGTATTCTTAGCAACAGCTGCAGAGAGAATAGAATAGAGACATAAGCAGAGTTAAATCAAATCATTTTATGAAAAAATCTGATTTAATATTTTCAGTGTTACTCCACTTCCACTTTGGAGTTTGATTAGCAATGATGACAGCAGCTTTGTTCTGAGCTGACTCTTTACAAATTTAAGATGATGTTTCTACTATCTTACTTTGTGTGACCACACTGGTATTAGACAAAAGCCTGTCTGAACCAAGTCCTGTGATGTAAAACATTACTAGGGATAATTTTCCAAATTACAGTATGAAAGAAGCATTCATCAAGGTAGAGAGGCATGAATGCCTGCACTGAAGGCATGTCTAGCAGCAGAGCTTGCTGGCTGACTGATTTAATATGATCTGATATGATACTGAAGTTTGTGATATCAGGATGGTGCAGTTTTAAATTAATGTCTTTATAATACTCTGTAAGCAGGTAGCACACATTCTGCCATTATTCAAGGATGGAAGGAGGATGCATGACTCACTGTGTAGAGTAAATTATTTGGAGCTATAGCTTTGATATTGAGGAACATTTTAATAGATTCCACAGTTTCAGTCATATTTTGTCCCCCTTCTATGTGTGAGACATCCTATATATTTGTATATATCTATTGACTAGGAGGAAGGGAATTGATTATCTCTACATTTATGTAACAGAAAGTTCTGATGCTGCATTAACAGTTCATTTTGGGCAAGGAAGGCAAGAGACTGGCACAGCTGGTCAAACTAAAGGGCAAGGAGCAAATGCATAGGCAGTGGAAACAAGGACTGGTGACCTGGGAAGAGTACAGATATGAAGTTCGGTTGTGTAGGGATGGGGTGAGGAAGGCCAAAGCAAAACTGAACCTGGCAAGGGATGCAAAGAATAACAGGAAAGGTTTCTACAGGTATATTAATCAGAAAAGGAAGATCAGAGAAGGTGTACCCCCTCTGATAAACAATACTAGTGAATATGTAACAACAGATGAGGAGAAGATTAAGGTACTTAACAACCTTTTTGCCTCAGTCTTCAATGGTAATCCCTCTTCCCACATATCTTGAGTGAATGGACAGCAGGATGGGGAGAGAGCAAAATCCCTCCCACTGTAAGTGAAGATCAGGGTCATGACCACCTGAGGAACTTGAATACACACAAGTCTATGGGACCCAATGAGATGCATCCCAGAGTCCTGAAGGAAGATGTTGATGTAGTTGCCAAGCCACTCTCTATGATATTTGAAAAGTCATGGCAGTCAGGTGAAATCCAGGGTGACTGGATAAAGGGAAACATAGCACCCGTCTTAAAAAAGGGTAGGAAGGAGGACCCTGGGAACTACTGACCTATCAGCCTCACCTCTGTGCCTCAGAAAATCATGGAACAGATTCTCCCAGAAGCTATGCTAAGGAACATGGAGAACAGGGAGGTGATTTAAGATAGCCAGAGCAGTTTCACCAAGGGAAAGTCTTGCCTGACCCACCTAGTGGCCTTCTATGATGGAGTGACTATATCAGTGGACAACAGAAGAGCTACAGATGTCATGTATCTGGACTTCTGTTGACACTATCCCCCACAACAAGGGCTACTTGGTAAAAGCTAATTTCCTGGAGTCTGGGTTTTTTTGTGACAGTAACTGGTGAGTGATCTCTCCCTGCCTTTATCTTGACTCACAAGTCTTTCATTATATTTGCTCTCTCCTGCCCAGTTGAGGAAGAGGAGTGATTGAGTGGCTTTGGTGAGCATCTTGTGTCCAGCCCTATCACACATCACCAGCAAAGACTCTACTAAGCACTTCTCAGGCTATACCTGGAATGCTATGTTCAGTTTTGGTCCCTGCTATATAAAAAACATGTCAACAGGCTGGAGAGGGTCCAGAAAAAGGCCACAAAGGGGATCCAAGGACTGGGAAGCTATCTGTAAGGACAGACAGAGAGCAGGGTTTGTTCAGCTTGGAGGAGAAAAGGCCTAAGGGAGACTATATCACTATGTTCCAGTATTTAAAGTGTGCCTACAAAGAAGATGGAAACTCCCTTTTTACAAGGAAGCACATGGATAAAACAAGGGATATTCAGTATTGGGTACAAGTTACTCCAGGGGAGATTCTGAAGAGATAAAAGAGGAAAATTTTCCACAGTAAGAGCAATCAGCCACTGGAATAGTCTCCCCAGGGAAGCAATGGATTTGTCAACACTGGACATTTCTAAGACTCAGCTGGACAGTGTACTGGAACATCCTATCTAGACCATGATTTTGCCAAGAAGGGTTGGACCAGATGATCTTTCCAACCTGATATTCTGTGATTCTATTTTTATACTTCATTTATATTTCAGTAAAAATCATCTTGCATTGATAGAAGTTCATATATACGTTTATTTTCTGTTCTACTCTGTATGTCCAAAGACCTGTACTAAACAAAGCAAATGCCCTCACAGCATCACAAGCAATAGGTATCCAACCCATCAACAAAAATATTTAATCTTTCCTGCTTGTAGTGATCAGCCTAGAGAACTATTGTACAAGGAGCTGGTGATCCACATAGTGGCAAATTCGGTGTATATATCTAATATTGTGAATAAAGTGCAACCATAAGAATTAGCTAATTAATAATTTAATTAAACAATGTACACATAATCAACAGTGTACATATAATCAATTTTATTGGTTTATACCTATTCCAGGATTGATTGCTGCCAGTGCCTGATGAACTGGTACTGTGAGCAAGGTTTCCCACGAACCAGGAGCTGCCAAAGCTCACGAAAGACAGGATCTGTGCAGCATGCCATGCCCTGGCCAGAGGTCTGTCCAATGCTGCCATATCTCAGGCTTTCCTGCATCAGAAGACATTCAAGATTTTGCAACTCTCTATCATCTTTTTCATCACTGTATCAATAAATAGTTACCTGTCTTGAAAATGTTTATCCCTTTCTTGTTGGTATCTGAAAAGAATGGGCACCCGCTGATTCCACCATGACATGAGATAGATTCCTTTTACTTACTTTCTCCTTTTACCTAATAAATGCTTCTTTTTCTGAAATGTGAGTGAAAGATGCAGTACACAAGCAAAGCCATTTGCTCTGCCAAACTAGTATGTTTGTAATTAATGATGAGAAAAATACAAGCATTTTCAATACTTGGTGTTTATATCCCTAGAATCAAATTTAAAAGCCAAATGTTTAACAAAATACTTTTGAAATTTTATGGCTGTTAAAATGTTCTGTGAATGGCACTGCATGAGTTAAGTTCATAATTTTTGTATGTTTAAAAATTGTTTCTATTTAATTAATATCTTAATTTTTATTATAAATGCGGTTTATTTCGTTTTTTTTTCATTTCAGAATAATTGGATTCAAATTTTGAGATACAGTTTTGATTGACTTCATCCTTTCCTTTTGCAGTTGCAATAGCCTCAATTTAAGAGGTGATTTCTGAGGAAAGTGGTGACACCTAAATCATCTGCAATATTATTCTGTCAAATGGTCAAGAAGGTCTTTATGGCCACCAAGTGAGGATGCAAATTGCTGTTAGATTTGTGTGTCATACTGACTCTAACTCTTGCAAAACATCCTTTCTTAAATGTGATCAGAAACAATGACAAAAGAATTTCTCCAAGGGTGTGCTGTCACAATATATATGTTTTACAGCATCTCTTAGAAAGCATATTATTTCTACAATGCATTAAACATACTTTTGAGTAAGAAACATTCCTAACAGAGATGCAAACTCTAAAGAAAAACTGATTACATTAAGAGTCTCCTGTCTCCAGGCTGCCTCAGCTCAATAACATTTCAGAAGGACCAGAGACTCTTTTTAGTGTAAATATTGCTTTAAAGTGAGGAACATATCTAACCTAAAAAGTGCTAAAGTTACCTTTATGCACTGAAGGACCTGAGAAGGTTCATTTTTTTATCTTATCTGGCACAGCTGCACTCATCACTGTGTATCAGACTTCCTGTCTGTTGGTAAGAGGATATTTAGTTGATAAATAATATTTAAACTCAATATTTAAAGGAGATTTTCCACCTCCTTAAAGCTTTTTCCACCTTTCTGCTTTGGTGGACATACCAAGAATATAGTCACACTTTCAACTAGAAGAAAGTAAGACAGCAGTTAGCACTAAAAAGTTTCTCAAACAGGCTTTTGCTTTTCAGATAAACTGTTTTGCCCCACTATACATCTCCTGCATGTAACCATATGTCAAGTTTTCTTGTTTCAAACTCAGAAGTTACACCCGCAGCTGCTACCCAAGAGAGGCATGTGCACAAACAGAGCAATAAAATTACTGCAACATACTTTATAAAATACAGCTGAGAGCTGGCAGTTATCATGCCAGGAAGCAGAAGTGTGAGTTGTGAACTGACTGATGTGTCAGGTTACCTTGATCTCAGGCTACCCTGAGCATCTCCGTGAGCCTCTGAGGTCCCAATCTTGCTTTCTCAATTAGGCAAAATCCCACTGAAACCAAGGCAGGGGACTTTTCAATAAGTACTCAAAAATCAACAGCCCACAGCTTCAATCATCTCAAGTACTTCTAAATGACTCAAAACTCAGTACTTGTTTTAAAGGGAAAAAAAATATTGTATATGAGAGAAACTGTTAGTCTCTAAATATCTTTATAGCTTAAACATCTTACCATCATTTCAGGAGTCAATAAGAAAAAAATCCTTATCTTTTTTAATGCTCTGAAGTGTTGTTGTCCAACGCTGAAGACAAAACTTAGAAACTTACTTCTCATCAATAAAGTTTTCTAGACCACACTACAAATGTGTTGAAACATCTCAGACCGAAGAAGTCTCAGAAGTTCAGAGTCTAAGTCTAAAACCATGGTTTTAATGTCATTTATCCTTAAACCACAAGAAGGGGAAAGGTAATGTTGTTCAGACCACTCAAGAATCCATTATTTATCCCTTCAATTTAAGGTTAGAAAAACCTTCTAGAGTTCTTCATCTGTTTTTTTTTTTTTTTCCTTTCACTTCTTTTTTTCAGTGCTTTTGAAAAGAATGGCTTATAATAAAATAATTAAAGTAAACCTTTCAAAAAGGTTCACAAGATAATCCAAATCTATGCTCTTACCTGAAAACAGATTACCAGGGATTACTCCTAATTTTGAGGGATACTGGTCCAATTTATTGCTGAAGTTCTGTGCTTACTGACTCCACATAGAATCACAGACTCAACCGGGTTGGAGAAGACCTCTGAGATCAACAAGTCCAACCTTTGATCCAGCATCACCGTGGTTATTAGACAATGGCACTAAGTGCCACATCCAGTCTCATCTTAAAAACTTCCAGGGATGGAGAATTTACCAATTCCCTGGGCAGCCCATTCCAATGTGTGATCACTTTCTCTGTAAAAAATTTCTTCCTAATATCCAACCTAAACCTCCCATGGCACAGCTTAAGCCCGTGCCCTCTTCTCCTACTGCTGATTGCCTGGGAGAAGAGATCGACCCCCATCTGGCTACAATCTCCTTTCAGGTACTTGAAGAGAGTGATGAAGTCTCCCCTGAGCCTCCTCTTCTCCAGGCTAAACAACCCCAGCTCCCTCAGCCTCTCCTCATAGGACTTGTGCTCAAGTCCCTTCACCAGCCTCGTTGCTCTTCTGTGGACCTGCTCCAGCACCTCAATATCCTTCTGGGCAGCACGTTTCAGGACTTTGCTACTGTTTTTGTTCGTATATTTTTTCTTTATTCCTAATAAAGAACATGCATTTTCATTATTGTAATAAATCCTTTCACTCCTTTTTTTCAGTTGGATAATAGATTGTTTTCTTCTTCTCTGAAGCAGTTTTTTACATACTTATAGCTTTCTATCACATCCTTATCAATTACCATTCCTTTCCCTCAATTAATGAACCCTAAATATTTCAATCTCTGTTTACCTATCAGGCTTTGTAGTGCTCCAGTTATTCTCATTTTTCTTCTGTAGATACTTTTGCAGTAGATCAAACTGGTTACAGCATTCCAGTTGATGTTTGCCCACACAGTTTTAAGTAGAGATTAATAGAAACTGGTAACAAAGGCAATGGGGAAGAATCCTGTTCCAAAGCATCCAACATTTTATGCCATTTATTGGAATGTCTAAATAGGTTGTGTAGCCCCCTGTAAGATAGTACTATGAATTTCATCCTATTTTAAAGTGTTAATTTCACTATCCTAGAAACATCTAGATTTGAAAGTTTCATAAGGCATTTGGAAATCCTAAACTAACAGCGTACTGGATAATGTCATGGTCTATATTTAACAAGGTAAGCCATTTTTTATTTCCCCAATCAGAGCAGAACTTGACATCAATGTGAGGATAATGTGCTTATTTAAATGTGATAGTCTCAGCAGTTTTCAAAGTTGGGTTGGGTTTTTTTAGACAATAAATTTCCAAAAGAAAATAAAAACAGAATTTCAGACAAAAGATTTGTCTCTTAGGATACATCAGTAATTAATTCAGCTCTACCAGAAGTATTATAACAGAGAAAATCAATAAAGCCCTTGTAGAAATACAGACTATGAGTCTGAGATTTGTCTGTTTTCAAGTTGGTACTCCTGATAGTCAGTCTATTTCTATGATCCATAATGAATATTAAATTAAAATAAATGGTCTATAAATCCACAATAGTGAGACTTCTGGCTTTTATAATTTATCATAAAAGCATTTTTAACTATACTATTTCTGAGCTGAATTCTTTACACACTGTGCAGTTATTTTGTGCAGCAGATGTCAGGCAATAATTTCCTACTTAGGAATGTCATTGTTTGCTTGCTGTAGGTACACTGAGACTGTTTACCATTGGTTTACATATTTCAGGAGGGGAGAAAAAATTACCTATTTATTACCTATCAGAGGAATGGGAAATGACCCTTAACAGTCCAGTAGGGAAGGATAAGCTATTTTCACAAAGCTTTCACGTCAGAAAGCACATTTTCCATAACCAAATAAGATTTTGGGTCAGACTGTAACAAAATAAGAAAGAAGGTAAGAAAGTTGGTTATGAAGAAAATATAAAAGTTTACCTGAACAAAGAAAAAATCCTTTTCTATCTGCAGTGGAGAGGTGAGAGGAAAAACAAAACAGTTTGTGTACTGTGGTACTCTGCAGAAAAAGGTCTTCACACCATTTGCGGTGAATGAACCCACGGGAGACAGACTTTGTCTAGGCAGAGCTCTCTTGTAACTTTATTACTCCATACCTATATACAGACTCTCTATCGACCCCAGGTTCGAGCTCTCCAGCCAGCAAGATGTTTCCTTATCTCCCCCCATATCACACACAGCCATGCGACTTCTTCCAGCCACAGAGAAAAACCATGCTCCAAGCGGCTTTCCAGCTTGACCTTGTGATTCTCTTCACACACACACACACACACACACACACACACACCTTAGCTCTGGCTAGATCAGAACCACAACATTCTTGCTTCAGTATTTTCTTCTTCTTTTATCATCTGTCTTAGGAAGTTGAATATAAATTGCCCAGATATTAATAGTTTTTAGCTGATATCCATACAAATGTGTTCATTACTGATTTAATAATAAGATTTAAAGATTTAAACTGAACTCTGATCCTGTTGGATCTGCTAACACTAACCCCAACCTCAGCATTTGGGAGCCAATCAGCTATCACTATTGGCTTCCTAGATCCAGAATTTTCGTGTTTAATTAGTCAAATAGGCTTCTTTTCGCACTCTGAAGTAGAAGGGAGTGAGTGTGTAAAATAACAGGGCTTTGTTCCCAAACAGGCAAAAGGCAGATGTCATAGGAGCATCATGACCTTACCTTGACCAAGAACTGAGCACTGTCAGCCATGACTGATGGGGCAACTCAGATAAGATCTGTGTTTGGCTTTGAAATAGCAAGTGACAGGAGAATGACATCTGAAACTGATGAAAAGGTGCAGTGCAATACTACCATGGGCTGACTTGACTAGTAGCCTGTGCCAATAGCTGCTCACAAGTGCCCCTCCAAGAAAAGAAGCTTGGGGAAATATCACCGCATGGACATCTATGAACAGAAAGCCCATGTCAGGGGCAAGTCACTGACCAGAGCCTGACCATGATGAGCACCATGTTTTCCCAGGCTTGGACTGTGCCAGCCCACCACAGTGGTGGGAGCAGGTGTGGAGCAGGTCTTGGCTAACTCCAGCTTTGCATTCATGTATATGCTTGTGCAAGGACAGACACAAAACTCTTCCTGACACACCTTGTCTCTGCCTTGGTCCACTTCATAAATTCAGCTTAGCTGAATCCACGAACAGATGCTATAATCCTTTCTTTGGTGTATTCAAACATCTATTTTTGCTCTAAGTGTAACACCTAATCAAGTCTCATGAGGGTGGTAAAATGTTATTTTCCCCACCATATTTGTCAGTTTAATTAATGTTGTTTTAATGATGTCTGCTCTTATAATGGTATTATTTTCTGATTCTTATTATGCTGTTGAACTGCCTCCAGTATGAGTTCCACAGTACCTTAAACAATTAATAACTCATTTTGACTTTCATGACTCATATTTTCTCTAGGTTATATTGTAGCTGTACTTACCTGTAAAATCTTTTTTTTCTTACTTGCCTCACATTACTGTCAATTATATTAACAATTATCATTTTTCCACATTTCTCTTCTCTGCTGTATGCAAGTCCTCCAAACACCACACAGGGTTAACATTTTTGTATAGACATGGAATATTTTTTCAGACTGAAGTCTTGTAATTTACAGTAGAGAACAAGATGATAATGAACACTGCTCTAAACTAGACCTTTGGGTTGTTATTTGTCTTGCTGTTTGAATAAGAATGTGTTTGAAGTTATGGTCCAAGAGAACACTTCTGCCACATTCAAAATGAAAAATAATGGCAGGAGAAAAAAAATACTAATGATTTTATACCAGTCAAAACCTACCAGATAATACAATGCCTTTTTTCTGTGTGATAGATAATATAAAAAAAAAAAAAAAAAAAAAGTGAGAAGAACACAAAAAAAACCCCAAACAAAACCACAACACAAACCTTTAAAAAAATACAAGAAATAAATGGGTCACCAAGCAGATGACATAATTTCCTGACCTGAGGAAACATTTCCTAGTATGTACAATTACTCTTTCAGTTGAGTTCCATGACACCCATTATGAGATATCACTTGGAGAAGACCTGTGTTGTCCACTTGAAGATTAATTAAGTTTTCCACTGCTCAGTAAATTATACCTGAAAGCAAAACCATAGATGTAGATAACAAGGCAGAAAGGCAAGCTTATATCAAATTGAAATTGTAAAAGAGCAGGGAAAGAAAAGAGCAGCACAATGTTTTTACTTTTAAAATATAAAATAATTTTTCCTGCTAAAGTGTCTTGGTATTATTTTTTAAATTTGGTTTTTGGCAGTAGTAATAAATTACAAATGACTTATTTGTAGAAAACCTGCTTCTATTTGAGTACATAAACCAGCTTTAATGACACAGTATGTTATTCTGCACAAAAGAATAGTCTATTTTAGAGAGAACTGTCCACGGACCAGTGAAAAAAAAAATGTCCAATACCAGTTTATCATTGTGCTTACAATAAATTTTGTATAGAATTTTCCCAAGGCATGAATCTATGCAAGTTATGAATTTGTTCAATCGTTTCCTAATACACTTAGAGCTACTATTAGTGTGAATTCCTGTAATTTTTCACTATATAAAATAATGTCACTGAACTGTATCCTGAGAGTCAGACGCCTACACTACTCAGTATCTAAGTATTTTAATCCATGAAAAAAATCTTGACTCCTCTGAAAACTTGTGTTAAATTTTTCGGCAGCAGTATCCCAAATTCTACTGCTGTACAAACTCAAAACCTGACAAGTCTGCTCATCTTGCACTGGTATTGAATCACAATGGATAAGAGAAGAGAGAAATAACAGAGGTTACCTACTCCATTCACTGACTCCAAGTCAGATCAACCATAGCTGTGTTATTCATAACAGATTATTGCAATTTGGTTTTAAAGAGCTTCACATTAGTAGGAGAGTTTAGCTTGGCTGCACTGGATGTAGACATCTAAAATTAGGTGAGATGAATCACAGCTTATGGACAATAGGCATATATATAAATATGAGAGGAAGGGGTGGTAAGAAAATTGGTTAAAAAATAAGAACTATAGTGTGTGACAACTGTGGGCCTGAAAAGAAGGTGAGGAAAGTTTTGAGGTGCTATACTAACAAGTTGTAAATAGATGCTCACAAACATGTACTGTTTAGTAACCATCAAAAGATTTCTGCCCCAGCAACTGTCAAAGTGACAAAAGCAGGATATAGTCATTTGTTATTATAGAGATCACAGCTAGAAAAAAAAAGACAAAAGATTGCAATAGAAACTTAGGCAATAAAATATATAATATGGAGCACTATTCTGTAACAAAGTGGTTAGAATTGGATCCCATAACTCTCACGTACTGCAGACGGGACTTGTATGATTGAATTATTCTTTCTGGTCCAGTCTAAGTTACAAATATATATCTAATAGGACTAATAACACTTCTAAAGGGCAGCACTCTTTAGTTCAACCATGGAAAGTACTTCTGCCTTTGAGGAATGAATTTTCACAGTTTGATATTGACATGAATCTTATGAACACTACTGCAAACAAAATGCCTTTTAAGCTCCAAATGAAATTTTCTGTTGAAAATAACGTGGTAGAATCATAAAAATTATTGTTACTTTTTAGTTAACAAGACCTTATATGACATGCAGGGCAAAACGTGAGACTTCTGGATTTCAGCCCAACTCAAACAATACACCTAAGAGATATTTGGAAAAACATGTAAAGTATCCCTAAGAGATCGGGAATTTCAGTGCTTTTTTCTTCATCTTATTTTCAAAGAGTAAGGGTTAAAAAGGTATTTGAAAGTCTATAGTGTTAGTAAGTGGAGTGGACATTCTTCTGTACACCATGGACTTCTATGTCAGTTTATTTGATGTGTCATTCTACCCAGAAGAGGCTTTTTAACTCCCATGCAGAAATACAACCTGTTTGTTTTGTAGAATCATAGAATGTTAAGAGGTTGGAATGGACCTTAAAGACCATCCCATCCCAACAACCCCCCTCCATGGGCAGGGTCACCTCCCAATAGGCCACATTTCTCAAGGCCTTATCCAAACTGGCATTGAACACTCCCAGGGTCGGGGCATCAACAACCTTCCTAGGCAATCTGTTCCAGTGTCTTACCACCCTCATAGTAAAGAACTTATTTTCATATCTGACTGATATTTTCCATTTTTCAATTTGAACTGATTAATCCTTGTCCTATCACTACAGTTCCTAACGAAGAGTCCCTCTCCAGTTTCCCTGTAGGCCCCTTCAGATACTGGAAGGTTGTTATGATGTCTCCATGCAGCCTTCTGTTCTCCAGGCTTAACAGCCCAAACCTTCTAAGTCTGTCTTCGTAAGGGACGTGCTCTGGTTCTGTTATCAACTGCATGGTGTTCCTCTGGACTTGGTCCAGCAGTTCTACGTCTTTCCTATGTTAGGGACATCAGAACAATATGCAGTACTCCAGGTGGGATCTGACAAGAGCAAAGTAGAGGAGTAGAATCACTTCCTTTTTTCTTGCTGGCCATGCTGCTCTTGATGCAGCCCAGGACTTGGTCGGCCATCTGGACTGCAAGTGCACATTGTTGGGTCATGCTGAGTTCTTTGTCACCCATCACCCTGGAGTCTTTTTCCATAGAGCTGCTCCCAATAGCATTGTAGTATTTTCTAGCATTATAAGTCCCTAAAATCACCTCTATGCTTATTGTATGGGCACCAATCAATACGAAAAAAATGTTCAAAACCTTGTATTGTGAGAAAGACACATGCCATTTCTTATCTTGAGCTAGTCATATTCTCAGAACACACACATACACACAAAAACATCAATGGAATGATGAAACTCCAATCATGCTTCTCCCATCTTTCCCACATCCTACATGCCTGAACTGCCACACCTGGCCAGGATCAAAAAAACTCCTCTTCAGTAACGATTGCTGGTCATTGAACAATGATAGTGCAAAATGAGAGTCAAATATCTTGTTTCCTCCTCTCTGACCATGCAAACCTAGCACTGCTAGCTGCAGAAGGGCTTTGCTTCAAACTCAAGAGAGAAAAGAACATTTAGCCTGTGTGCTGTGGTTTCAGCTGGCTAAAGCTGAGAAGGACCTGACGCCCCAGACTCTTGACCTCTCTAGGAAGGAACTATTTAAATCAATAGATAAATTAAAATATAATATTTTTTTAAAAGAAGAAATATTTCTCGCTTCATCCCTAAATTTTTTAACAGAGTAACATTGTAAGACTATCTTCAAAAGAGGAAGAAGGGTGAATTCTTGATGAATGGAGCTTCCTGATCACTAATTTCTACTTTTTTCTTATATAATCAGTGGCATATATTTGAGCTTGACCCTCATAGATAGATGTCCCCTTCTGTTAGTCACTGCTTTGTATGCCTTCCATGGGTGCCACATTCAAAATCCAGCTTCAGCTCTGTTGAGCAGGTTGAAGTCTTAGTGAGACCAGAATTACCTCTCAAAGCAGCAACAACATAGCCTTTTCAAATTATTCAACATTCTTTACAGATTTTTTACAGTTACATTTACCTCAAGATTGGAAAATTCCATATTACAGGTGGATAAAATCCGTGGGTAAACACAGTATACAGTAGGTATCCAGTCTTCTAGTAAAACTCTTTTTCTTTGATGTCTTTTATCACAAAATTTTTATGATTGTGTATTTTTAATATGATGCTCATAATAAAAGCATAGAATTTTGATAATTAGATTTTTGTGCTAAACTTTTCAAGCTAATGATAAAGGCTAAATTTGAAACTATATCCTCTTTGTGCAACTTAATATTATGAAGCGTAGGGACCCTTGTTAAAGGAGTAAGGCTTTTTTGTGCTTATTCAGTAAAAATCACCCACCATAAACAACTCGCAGAAAGTTTATAGCCTACTTGAATGTCAGGAAAGCTTTATTTTAATGACTTAGCTGCTAACACACCAGTGGGCTTACAACTACTCTGAACTGAAAACACATAAATGAATAAAACTACCTGTGTGCTTTGTTAAATTTTATGTGAAATTTCACTATATTTACTTTATTCCCAGTACTACACTGACTATGATCAAATAAGTCCTTTTTTGCTATTAATTTGTTGGCCTAATACTTCAATATCAATTCTTCAACATTTTTCAGCAAAGACTTTCAATGTATTAAAAAAAATAATCAGACTTGTTTTATAACTACTCACTTGGGAAACAGTATGGCTTGGAAATAATTTAAAGGAAACTAGTTAGAATCAGAAATCACTCATCAATAAAAATAATGTTCCCAAAGATTGCACTGATTACTCTTTGAATAATATAGATCAGTTCAGCAGATCCTGACATGCAGACCAGTGTGCAGTGTTGTTATAGCATCTGAGAACATACAGAGGTCATATAAACTTACAATGAAACTGAAAAATAGGATTCAGTCAAAATAACATGTTATGGTCAATACACAGAAAGATTGTATCAGTAAACACAGGTTTATTCTAACAAGGCTAATGGAATAAAAATCAAATTTTCAACTAAGATTATTTACTTTTCTGCACAAAGTTAAAAACTAGTAAGAAATACAAAGAAGAACCCCCTAAAGCAATATGAACTTGCGGGAACAGAGATCAGATGATCCCATTAGCTGGATATCATTAATCATACACAAAGGTCAAATTAAAAACCATCCATTTTATCATGCTTCTTTTTTTTTTTTTTTAAGAAAAATCTAAAGAAAAATGCAGAGTTCTTAACATAACTCATTCATTCACAGACCAGAGCAATAGTGTTGAGTATTGATATCATGTTTAAAATAAAGAGCAAGAAAAAGGCAGAAGAACAACTATTCCTGAATTAAGGAAATACAGCATTATATTAAACTACCTTCTAGGTATTCTGAACAAAATGGAATGCACAGGCAAAGTCAGGAAGGCAGTTATGGTATTTCCTTTTGAAATTTAAAGTTTAAGAATAAAAATAAATACCTCGCTTTCAGCATATTAATGGAAAGAATCAACTATATTTATTTTAAAATATGGAATTCTATTAGAAAAATTTCATCAAATTAAGGCAAAAAATGCATGCTGTAAGTTGATACGTGATTAACTACTGAATAATGAACTCCAGTTAAAAAAATTACATCAATTGGGTTTTAAATGGCAAGTGGCATTTATCTGTCTCACCACAGAACTATGCACATCTTCATACCCAAACTTAAAAGTTAAAGGAATATGGATAAGAGTAAAAGCAAAGATACACAAGTGAAAATAAAACCGACTGCCTAATTCTCAGCTGTCCAGTCAAAAACACACAGTCAAAAACATTTGTAAATAATAGTATGTTAAGGTATGGGTAGTTACAGTGAACATACAGTGGAAAAGTTCATGGCAAATAAAGTTCAGGATCTATCTATCCTTGGATTTAAGTAAACTGTTCCAAATTCTTCAAATTCTGTCAACTGGTGGCAATTTGTAGCAGTCCTTAGAAATCATATGCAATATTGCAGCATTCCATCTCCAAAATGAATATATTGAGCTTAAGGCAAAATTCATGCCTATGTATAGAAACAAAACCTATGCAAGAAAAATCACATCTCTTGTACCTATTATTTTTTTTCTCAATGTAATTGTGTATTCTTCTCAGAAAAAGAAAAGCTTCCTGAACATATCAATGCATTCCTCATGTCCATTTGAAATATGTCTTATGAAATTATGTTACATGATTCAGAAGTTGTACCGAGGCTTATGACTTTCTAATAATATCTGCAGAGAAAGTTTTCTTTCATATGGGTAATTTAAATGAAAACTGATTATTTCCTGAATTCTGATTATTATATGTAGTTAATGTGATGTTAATCTAGATATATTAAACTGACTAGGAAAAGTTTTATTTAGCACAACAGATCAAATAGAGTTATGTAAAGCAGTAGCTAAGCAAAGCTTTAAATACTTGCATGTACAAATGGACAAAACTGTTGCCTATTTACTTGCTTCACTGTACCACAACTGCAGGATGTTGTGAAAGCATATTTCATTTTGTTCAGACACAACACCAGGAAGTGTGCTAGGTCATTTCCAGACGTAAAAAACAGTCCTCTCTCCAGGAGATCTCTTTTACTCTTCGTGGTTTGGCTGTTACCTTTAATCTAAAATAATAATGTATGCTTGCTTCTGGTATATCGAACGCAAAACACAGACTCTGGTATTCCACAGGCTGCAGGATCAAAAGCTTCTTCATCACTGCGTGACAGGCTATGAAGAAGCTGCCCCTGGAGAAGGGCTGAACTTCTGCTCCTACCGCACAATTCCTATCTAAAGAGCCTGGCAAACCTCCCCTCTTGCCCAGCGGTTTGCATCACATACAGATTCCACCGGTAAAGAAAACAAAACCAGCAGCAGCTATTTGCCTCCAGGCTGTAAGATGCATTATTTCAGGCAACTAATCTCCATTAAGAGGGCTGTAGTAAAAGACCTACTCTGGCAGGGATAGAAAAATGTGAATGCACTTTTAATTAAGGACTGGTATAAAGTGACAATAGAACTGGGACTGTGTGATGACGTTTTGAACTGCAGCAGACAGAGCTTACTTCTGCAACTAGTGCTTCCAGTCGAAGTTAGCTTCACAATAATAAGGCCCCAGGGCTTGATCTGCCAAGGTGCAGAGCCCTCTCACAAGGTACTGACACAGAAAGCAAAGAAATTTGGTCACACTCAGCCCCCCAGTTAAATGCCTAGAATTGGCAAGATCAATAGTATCTTGAGCTGTGAACAGCTCAAGAAAACAATCTTCTGCAGTAAGAAAACAATCTTCTGATAATGCCCAGCTTCTTTGTCTCTTCCAAAGCCCCTGTGTGGATGATTAAAGACACACCAAAATTATGCAATGTCAACCATTCCTGTTAGCAATGCTGATTTTTTTTCTGAACATTTTGTCCTGTACCCAGCAGCACCTCAGCCTGAATTCAGCCTCCAGCTATATTGTTATGCCTGTAATTTATAGCAGGAGATCTGACATAGATTTCTACTGCATTATATTACTCTGCCCACTTCCTTCCAGACTGAGATTTCAGGCTCTTACATTTAGGTGTATGTGTCATTTTTCATTTCATCACCTTAGATGGTAGACACACTTTTGCTGCAATTGCTGATACTCTGCTATTGATTGTCAGTGACTCTGGTTTGTTCTTTAAACCTCCATCTGTCTTTGCCTTCCCCTGGCTCTGCTGATGCCAGCTGTGCTGGTAGCTGGACACCACTGCTGGAACATTGTCTCTCCCAGGTCTACACTATTTGCAGAGGAACACAATGACCATTAAAAAAAAAAAAAAAAAAAAAAAAAAAAAAAAAAAAAAAAAAAAAAAAAAAAAAAAAAAAAAAAAAAAAAAAAAAAAAAAAAAAAAAAAAAAAAAAAAAAAAAAAAAAAAAAAAAAAAAAAAGACGGGTCTTTACAACAAATCTTACTCCAACACTGACGGCATCCAGTCACTGACACCTAGAGAGACTCCAGCAGCAGTGGTGCTGTACAGAAATCTGGCATATGAACTCAATAACTCTGAGTAACATCAAAAGCTTGCCTGATGCTCACAGAATCAGTATCAGTTACACCAGGCCCATTTCAAGTTATTATTGTATGTAAGCCTCTGTAATTTTTAAGTAATCATTATGGGTTTTGTATGCATTTGCTTGCATTCAGACCCAGAGGTGAAAATATTATGCAAACATTCTGTTTGGGAATTCAAATACCACTGTGTAAAACCTCTGAAAGTCTTTTCTCCAAAGAGTCCAAATGCATATCTGAAGTGTCTAGGTTAGCCACTGCCTCCTGTACACACATATATGTATGTTTATGTAAATATAAGTTGGCTTCTGATTTAAGATGGGAAGAGAGGGTAAATCCAGGAGATGACTTTGTGCTGAGTGCTACACAAATTTGAGATTATCATTACATGTATTAATGTAAGACCTATACTGGCTATCCCAAGTGACTGTCAATATAAATTTTATGGGAAGCATGATGTATGTGTGCTTACTCATTCTGTAGTGTTACAGAAATACGAGTTAGGAATCTATTTATTTATATATTTATTTCACAGTAGTGGCAGTACTGCTCTTAATAGCCCTTTGTCTGTAGCATTGCACATAGATAAAACCAGGTAAAACCAGGTGCAATGTTTATCAGGAATTCAACTACCTTAGAGAGAGACAGTTTCATGAAAGTCCTTAAAACAGCCTCTCTTAAAATGTCTTCACTGTGAGACAAGCTAGAACTGCTCTTTTCTGAGACTAAAAGTGGAAAAGTCATTTGACATTTGGAAACTAGAAATCTCTCCCATCCCTGATTTTAGATTATGGTTTTTAAGCTCTGACATTCTGCACTTAACTACCATGTGCATGAATACATACACAATTCTGCAAACCATTTTTTCAAATCCAAGTAAATCAACAGCTGCTTAAAATATAATGTTGTAGACACTTGTGGGCAGGAAGAGTCTGACTTGCCCATTGAATGAGCATTGATTTTTGATTGCAGAGGTTATTTTGAAAAGATCATAATCATATTAACAGTCGCTTTATAGAAAACCTGCAACCTACAAAACAAAGTGGAAAAAACCTAATTCATTTAACTGGACAGAAAAGCAGTGATTACTGCTATTTTGTCCTTTTCTTCTAAGACTCTGCTGTAAATGACTATAAATTTCTGTTCATATCAGTACTACCTAAACTGCCAAAAGGGGAAAGTGGGAAGTTGAACAAGAGGAGTAAAAAGAGCCTTAATGAACTCCCTAGTCTAGCCTCTTTATGAATGGGAAGAACTTGACCCCAGTTTCTCTCCATCCTCCCTTTCAGAATATAGGAGAACTACCAACTGTGAGGGGCAGGAACTCAACAGGTAGGGGAAAAAAAAGAAAAAGACTTCTGAATTGTAGAAAAAAATAAATTTAAAAATTCAATATAAGAAAATGCACAGCTGCTGATCTGTGTTCTGGAAGCACTTCAGGGCCACAGGTATGTCCCTGTTTGACTAGAAAGTTTCTGAAAACACCCCAACTTCTGCATCAGTGCATGTGTACAACACCCCAGGCCATTGAACCTGGTTAATCATGTCAGGATATGGGACTCTCATACGCCAATATCCCATGAAGTCCCTTATCTTGCTATATGTACACAGTGCTTGTGTACCACTCACAGGCTGTACAAAAAAATGCAGGTGTAGCTTCTGCCTTCTTCAAAATGAAGACACTGTGGTTCTCCTGCTGACCTTTGGTATTATAGTTCCCTCATCAGAGCATTCGCTCTGCAAACAAAAGACCCAAGGTCATTTTTCTGCTCAGCATGAGCAGATTTAACCTCACATCTTTTACCTCCTATGTGAGTGTCCTAAATATTAGACTGCAGACACTTCTCTGCATGTGACTAGTAAAGTATCATCCCCTCCTACTGAAACTGAGGTTTTGCAGCAAAACCTGAAATCTGCAGGAGTGATAGTGGAATATAGAGACCCAAAGAAATTATCAACTTCACTCCTGATTTTTTCTGTCTCCTCCCACCTAAATATTAGGGACAGAAAGTGGAGGTTGTGGTCAGTTCACCCATGGGAAACAGCCCTCCACAAACTTCTCCAGCACGAGTCCTTCTTCCCACAGTCTGCAGTCCTTCACAAACTGCTCCACAGTGAGTCTCCCATAGGGTCAAAAGTCTTGCTACCAAATCTGCTTTAGCAAGAGACACTCTCTCAGGGGGCCCGCTGGTCTTAACAAGAGCCTGCTTCAGCATGAGCTTCCCATAGGACCACAGCCTCCCTTAGGCTTCTGCTTGCTCTGGTGTCTGCTTGCTGTGGTAGTCCACAGGCTGCAGGTGGATATCTGCTCCACCATGGACCTCCATGGGGTGCAGAGGGACAGCCTGTCTCACTATGATCTTCTCTGTGGGCTGCAGGGGAACCTCTGGTCCATCACCTGGAGTACCTCCTACCCCTCCTTAACTGACTTTGTGTGCTGATTTAAAGGTAAACCAGCAGAAGAAATGAACCCAACTCAAAAGAGATTATGAGTAAGAGTTACAATTATACAGAGGAACAATTGTTCTGAAGAAGCACATACCATTATGTTCTCAAACTTTTACAGATTTTTCGTGAATAAAAAGCTTTGAACATACAGGAAATGCTTTTGAGTCCAGCTAAGTTAAAAGGGATGCCTCACTCCCTTATTGTGAACACAGAAAGCAGCTTTCTTCACATTTATTTGAGTAATCTAAAAGGAGGTATTGACTTTGATGAAAACTTGAGTTGAATCCGTATTTACTTGTATTTCCATTTTTAGGAGTTTTAGTAATATGCTTTTTCTCCACCACCAGCTTTAAAGTACACCACCTCTAGATGAAAAAGATAAAAGTCAAATATAGTTTATAAATTATGAGTAGGATGCAGGTTCTGAGTGCACATGGCTGGAGATGTGATAAAACTACTTTTTTAATCTCCCTCTGCTTAGCTTTGTGATGTCGCTACATATTCTTCTCCATGTACCTGTTTGAAGGACTGGCTTACTAGTGAGGAGGAAGATGGGCAGTTTTTCATTTCCACTCCTCAATAGTGTGACTTTTTCTTGAACTGGTGTTAGTACTTTTCCCACTTCTATTTTGAGAAATAATGGGCCAAAGAGATGAGGCTTTTCTAAAATATAATGCAGAGCACTCAGAAAAAATACATGTGAAATACAGAATTATAAGCTCATTAAGGGAAAGGCTACAGCTGATTAGGCAATTTCAGCTTTGCAACACAAACAGCAGAGGCAGTGTGTTGTAGAGTAGAAATATATACCAGCATGCCTCAAAAGAACATTACAAAACAGTGCTTTGCATTTTTACACTGCTCCACCCAGCTTTGTCTTTTAAGTATCTCTGTTTACATTCCTGAAATGTTAGGTGTCTTTAATTGTCTTTGGATAGAATTTAAATGTTTTTCACTCAGGATGAGCATAAAGCACTGCCACATCTAGTCATACCAAGTGCTTCAGCTAGTATCCCATGCCCAGCAGTGTTTAAGAGAGCGGAAGATTATAAGTGGTGCATGCAGTGAGTGACATAGTCCCTCTCTGGCTTTAGCAGTCTGCCAGCTTTAACAGTATCTCTAAATTAGAGACCAAACTTTGAACATTATGTCCATGTCTCAAAACAGATACAGGACTTTTTTTACTCTTTTTTTCCCCTCATTCCTGTAAATCCTTACCCCTGTGACTGCCTCTGATACTCACATTCTCAAATCCCACTGCCATGGTGCTGATCAGCAGCTATTAAAACAAAGTTGTCTGAGTGTTTGTTTGCTCATTTGTTCAGCAATTGGAACAAAACAGCAGGCAAAGGGCTCATAAAACAATCAGACCACAGAGATCAAGTCTCACTTTATGCCTTTCTTCAAGCACAGTTAGATAAACTGATTAAGTTAGACTCCACCGGAGTTATGGAAATGCAACATCTGTGACAGACTCCTTGTCCTAGTGGCCTCCACCTTCCTTAAGTTGCATACATCTGCTTGTAGGAATCCCTGTGTATTTGACAAGAGTTTCTGGGCATAATCATCATAAAGATCAACAATATCTTTGCTTCACCCCCAAGTGTAAAGTGGTGAAATTGTTGGGGCTTGAAATTGTTGGGATTTTTTTCTCTTGGATTGATGAAAAATCCATACAGCAGAGGTTTATCCAGGAGACCATCTCATAATACACAGTGGTGTGGAAAGCTATACTTATAATAACCTTCTCAAGAGCTGCCATAGAACCTGTGAGGGTTTGGTGTCTGCTATCAATAAGCAATCACTGACATTTATTGGTCCTATATAAAGTCCTTTAGTGATACCTCTTCTCTAGGCGAAAACATACAATCTTAAACACAATCTCAAAATATATGATCTTAATAAATATAGTGGAAATATAAGGTATAAGAGAAGGGAATTTTCTGGTTTACCAAACATCAAGCTAACTGAGCTGATTATTACAGGAGAGCTGAGGTTATCTTTCAAACTATCAGATTTTTAAAGTTTACTGATGCTGTTACACTTTTCTAGTTTCCAAGAGATAAGTGGCATGAGTAAAGAATGTCTGTTCTTCTGGGTTCTCTGAGCATACAGTTCAGTGGAAAGACAAATATAAAATATAGAAACTCAACTGTAATTAGATCTTAACTTTTTTTTAATAAATAAAGACACTATTGTACTGAATTGAATGAGTTGTCTTACTGCAGGAAATGGCAAAACCTTAGATATGGGAAAGTAGAGAGAAACAAGAAAAGAAATAGAAAGCAAATACACTTCCCCAGGAAACAATGAAAATAAAATTTGAAAATAAAACAACATAAATTTTGAATTAAAAAAAAAAATTAACTGGAAACAGAGACAATGCCTCTGTTTGTGTATTGGTACTGAAAATTCAGACACAGAAGAGGATTCTTCATTCCCCTATTTACTGTAATTGGACTTGAACAGAGTGTTTTAGAGCCAGCATGATCAGGCTGTCAACCTAATAATTAGTCCTGTTAATGTATTAAGGAGCCTTTCTTGGTACAAGAATGATTACAGTTTAGAAATGTTAGGCCATCCCAGATGTATCTACTTTTCCAGAAAAAAAAATGTTCTCTAACAAAAAGATCCCAACAAAACTTGTTTTGTCTCTGGAGTTATTATGGAAAACATGAGGGACAAGGGTGAAGGCAGGGTAGTTTAGGAAAAGATTGGTAGGGTAGAGTCGCTGTTGAGTTTGAAGTTATCCACAAACCATTTTTATCCACAAGCCATTTACCACTGAAATACTAAAATTGCTATATAAACTATGAAAAATTGAATGTATTTTCTTCTTTTTCTTTCCTTAAATAATAACAATGAGCATTATGAAAATTCTTCTATTATAAAAGCAGTTATTTTCTTCACTATCAGAATATTAGCACGTAGAAATAGTAGACAGGTTACTGCCATAGTTGTATGCAGACAGTGGTATCATGCAAAACAAACAAACAAACAAACAAACAAAAAAACCCCAACAAAACAAAACAAACAAACAAACAAACAAACAAAAAAGACAAAAAAAAAACCACCAAACCTCCAAAAAGTTTTCAGACTGCTTTGATGCTCTGCTTCAGAAGTACCTCTTTCCATAACTTGAGACTGTTCTTTTGTTTAGAAGTTAAGACTTTTTTCTATCTGCCGGAGTTCAACAGCAAGCTTGGGCACGTACCTAGCTTTAAGCTTTATAGTACCTCCATTGGCTTCACCAGGATGTGTCATAGCCCAGATTTGTATCATGGATCAAATCTAGCTTGGAGGCAGAAAGTGGGATTAAATGATCAGTTTTCAACTCTAGCAAAAGGTTACCAGTGGGAGCCTCAAGGCTCAAGAGTAGGTGTCATGATACTTAATGATCTGAAAAGGGGATGAGTGCCAAGAAGCAACTTTGGCAGATGCCACAAAGATGCTTAGGACGGTCAAGCCCATGATGTACTGTTAGTTGCTTCACAGGGGCCTAAAGAAGCCAAAAGCATGGGCAATATGATGATTGCAAAATACACAATGAGGATTTTTTTCCTTGAATATTGATAAATGGAAGTTATCCCTGGAGGAAGGAAGAAAAGAAATCCTGCACAAAAGTTCAGAAGGATTCAAAATTAATTATCAGATCATTAAGACCACTTAGAAAAACCATAAAATTAAAATGTTTGGAGATGCTTATGTAGCTCTGTAGTTACAAAAACAAAAACATTAGGAGTGCATGATGACTGGGTGATTGCTATTGGTACTGAGCTAGATAAACCATGGATCTGATTCAGTACTGTGAAGTCATTCTTCAAATAGAAAAGAATACTCAATGAGTGAGTCCCAAAATTGTCTAGTAAAAAAATTCAAAGTGCTGTGTTTTCCCTTACTTTACTACATATATTGTCGATATCACCTGGGGAGTCTTTCCGCTGTCTTCTGCAACCGGACTTGTTTATCTCGCATTGGCCTTTTTAGCCATCAGCGTGCTTGTAGTAAGTGTGGGTAGAGCCCTTCTCAAATCTTCGTTCGTGAAGTCTAGCCATGATGACATATATTATTTGCTTAGTTTGCCTTGAATATTCTTTAGTTTGATTGTGAATATCTTTTCAAATAGAAAGGTAAGAGGTGGAAATATCATTTCTAAATACCCTTTGAAATAAGATACACCTGAGTTTTGGGAGGTCTGGTCTTTAAGCTGAAGGAATGAGACCAGATGTTTTGCAGAATTAACTGCTTTTCAATGATAACTTGAAAGCACAGTGGCAAAAGCACTACTATTATACCAGTCATTTAATACAAAACACTTCACATATCAGGGACTTGAAACTGAAGGGGCAAATTCTAGCTAGAAAGAAGCAACATCTTTCAAAAAGGAGGAAATCATTGAGGAAGAGAGAAGTGAAAGGTCTCTCCAGTTTGCGCTGACGTTGGCCATTATGTCTCTGGTCAGTGATCACCAGGAGTATGACTGCTTTCCTAGCACACAACTTTTACCAGGCTACAGGAGCTGTGTTCCACCTGCTTTTAAATACTATGTATAGTAAAGAAATGATATGTGAGATATCCACAGTAAAAAGTGATAGTTAATGATGTTTTTGAAATACTGCATGTCATATTTTGTAATTTTTCTATATAGGTTTTATTCAGAAATGTCAATGTGTTTTGGTTACATTCAGGGACTAATAGGAAAACTCTTCTAAACAATTTTTGAGTAATTAATAAAACATTATATAATGTCAGAGTTTCTAAAACAACTAAGGAGATGCAATATTTAAATATATATGTAATTCACTTTCTCTCAATGAGAGATTAATTTCTGGGGTTTTGTCAAGTGAAATAAAATTAAATTTATACAGTTACATTTAATCCAAAACATATTGTGCATAATAATTTGGCTCATGTTCTTGATCCAGGGGGAAAAAAAAAGCAAATTCCTTCACAGGCAATCTTCCACATGTAAATGTCTTTAGTGGAAGAACAGGACAAAATCCACCATTTCTGTGGCAAATGAAACATACCCTAGCACTGATACAGTGGCTGGCACTGCTGCTTTCTAATCTTCCTCAGAGTGTTATTGCTCTTTTGGGACCTATTATCAGATGTAGCCTGGTATAAATCTGGTCCCAAAATCAGGGATCAAAAAATGATACTGTGACTTGGTCACAGTTGTTGGGAAAAACTGTGACTGCAGGACTGAAGCTACGACTCGGGCAGCACAAGGGGTACAGCAGCTGAGTGACGTTCATTACATTTTCCTGCTGTAGACAATCTTGTCAATTGAAAAGTCATCCAAATTCTTCCTGAAATCTGTCATAATTTGATCCAACTGTAAATGGGTGCCTGATTGCTTATCTTGCAGAACCATAGGCAGTCAATTATGATGCTGTCTGTACTGCACACTAGTGCTTTGATGGCTAGAAAAACTGGTGCGCCTGAACCAATTAAGCCAGTGAGTGATTTGGGCTTGAATGGACCTCCACCTATGAAGGCATGTTAGTCCTGACATCCTTCATTAGAAATGCTGTAGGGCCCAATTAGGCTTCATTCTGCCATTTAGATTGCTAATCCAGTACAAATACCATGGCTAGTTTACTTTTTAAATTGACAGATTTCAGTCTCCAAATCCCTTCATTCAGTACAGCCTTAGATACAGCACTTTGTAGCCGATGTTTGTTGCGTGATAAAAGAAAATATTTATTTTTCAGTATATGTACTCATTGCAGAAAACCTCAGATCCTCAACTTTTCAATTCTCTGACATGTTATTTCTTGTAATTAGTTGCCCACCATGCTTCCCAGATTTCTGGGCTACCCTTCCAGTGGGTAGTAGATGTGATATTTTCAATCTTTTAACTTGAAAACCTTCTGTAAGCAGCCATGTGATAGTACAAGTGTTTCAAAGGCCATCAGAGGATGCATATAGTACATTGTAAAGTCTGATTTTCAGAAAGAAAAAAGAAAGAAAAAAAAAGAGAAATTTGGCTGCAAAAAAGTATTACGGTAACATGATTTTCCTGAATAGACCAAATCTCATATGTTTTTAGACACACATCTACTTGGTTTAGTGACAAAAATAAACACTTAGCTTTTTTTTATTTATTTATTTTATTTCCCTTAGCCCTGCAGAAGTAACATAACTATTTGAGACAGCTGGATCCTATTCCATCTCGAGCATCACCAGCAGAATTGCTTACTAAATCCCAATAGCTACAACTGTTCAAAACCCTTACAGACAAAACAATCACACAGGTACCACTAAGGGCATAATTTAGTCCCCAGAAACTTTGTTACTGGTGATGATTTGTGATTTGGAAAGAAGCCTGCCTGCCTCTTGGAGCACAGAATGAGTTTCATAAACTTTTCCTCAGGAAAAGCTGATTTGTCTCTTTAGGCAAGCTCCTGGGCTGTGGAAATGAGTGAGACGCCTGGACATAAGGAGAAAACCCTCACTTTAGCAAATGGGCTAGTTTCACTGGCTGGCAGATGAAGGGCTGACTTCAGTTTCACCATTAATACTACTGGCAGCCCCAGTGATTGCTGTGTCAGTTTGACAGCTCATCCGAGTATCAAGCGTGAGCTGGTGATCTGAAGGCAAATATTATGACAGAAAACTTGCTGGGAAAAGGTATCTTCTGTAAGCAAGTAATTTAATATAAAAGATTACTATTTCTATAACATAAACTACATTAAGTACTTGGTGTCAGCAGATCCAGTATATCCTTCACTGGAAGCAGTAAGTAAGCCTGGAAAATCTGACTCACAGGATTAAACTGGTGAAATCAGTGGGAGACAAAAATTGTTTAGTAGTCTGTGTGGTGGAGTATGAGGTACTTAACACTCAACGCCCTCCAAAAGCCATCATTATTCCCGCAGTGCCATCTACTGGTCCAGACTCCAAGTGCACTGAGAACAACTCATTTACATGTGTCTCTTGCAGATTAATGATGTGATCCTCTACTAAGATACAAGCAAAACAAATAATCGTTATTAATCTAATAGCTTTTCACGTTTCCTATAATTTTAATTTAATATTCATCGTTTCTTTCATAGACTAATATTTAGTATAAAGGGTGCCATATGGTACAGAATGCTTTTGAAAATGAATGCATATACTCTACCTGAGCTAGAAATAAGCCTATTTAGCTCATATAAATCCAGACATAAACATTTCACTCTTCATTCAGATGTAGACATGTATTTTATTTTGACAGAAAACGAATGGGCATGCATATTCACTTATGTGTGCTTTCCAAGCCTGTGGACTAAATAATGGCTCTAAATGTTTTAAGAGTTCCATAGCTCTGTTAATATCTAATGTTTCTCCTACATATCATACATGCATTTAAGAAATTTACATGGGATTTCACACTGTATGAAATAAGTACAGGAAGGGTAATAGCAACAATTATAAATCCTAAAAGTTTTATGAGGATGTAGGTCAGATTAGTTCTTCCATTACAGGAGCTGGTAGTGAAATGCTGTGGTTCTCATCTCTGTGGAACATTCCCTTATGTTCAGTAGTATCGACTGACATATTTTGGCCCCACTTTTTAAGCTGTAGGAAGGGGAGGAAAGGGTAATATCACAGCTTTTTCTCTAACTTAGCTGAAAGTATAATTATGGCAACAGTTCTCCCATCCACCTCCTTAACTTTGGAGCCCAGCCAGATTATTTATTATGCTATTTAACGTTAGTATTTAAATGTATTTTGAGGCAGAACAAGCTTAAATGCCAGAAACACAGTGATAACTCAATACTTATTTTATAAGAAGCACAAACCAGCATCTCCTTATCCCTACAACTAGCTGAAAGTAACATCTGGATGAAAAACAACTGGTTGAAGTACAAACTTGGTGTAAGTAAGCTTATTTTTGCAATATTCATTTCTGAAGTGATCAGATACTCTTAGAGACAAAGTGGGTTTGCTGCTCTAGTTGCCTAAATAGCCAGTAGAGCAGAAAATACACACAGACTTCTGTGCCTGGTCCCAAGATAACACCTTCTTACATTAGACAAAGTTTCATGATCTCTTCTTCCTTGAATGCAGATATTTATCATAGGTAAGAATGAAGACTGCATTAAGTCTTCAAAGGAAGCTTCACAGTAATATTTAGCATAGTACATTGAGGAAGTCAAGTTTATCTAATTCTGTATTCTTTGAATGTGTGAGTCTCTGTTTTTTACTTTTACTAGATATGGGACTCAGTGGTCATATACTCTAGTATCAGTCAGTCTCAATAGAGTATATCTCATAAAACAGGGTATTTGGATGCACACACAGTAGAGATTGCTGAAAAATACTCTTGTACTTAACAGTCATCTTCAAAACGACTTTAGTGATTAACCAGCAATGTGTCTGAACTGAACCACTGCTTTCTCTTTTTTATTGTTAATACTCAGAAAGAGGCTTTCTATCAGTTTACCTCCCCTCTGCATGTTTGCATCTGACCTCTACTTGTCCTCATGCTATGAGGCTTCATTACTTGTTTTAATGCTCTTTCCTCCTTCTTGACCACACACCTTTATATTCTTTCTTAATTCATTTATTCATCAAAGATTATTTCGTTGCTCAAAAAATAATACTGTTTTTCTCCTTCCTGGATGGATATATATACTTAAAGTTAATGACTCTAAAATCTCTAAGTTTCATCAGCTCTATATATTTTTCAATTAGTATCACTGAAGAGCACACTGACTTTTCTTATAGCTTCAGAGAGTTTTATACTAGATGCATCTCCCAGTGGTACTCTTCTGCAAGGTATTCCACCTCCATGATTTTAGTTGCTCTTTTTGAAAACTCTCTGCATTTGCATTTTTATGTTTTCCTTGCTAAAAATTGCATAGGTGTAGAGATGCAGCCAGAAGACTATTGTACAGAGAGGTAGTGGTCCACATACTTGCTTCCTTCTTATGTACATAGGTATAGTTTGAATAGCATGTGGCCCCTTACCAACCCTCTATGGCAGAGAATCCATGACTCCTCAGGTGTATGCCTCCATATCATGGATACCATGCAAATGTTCCATAAAATAGTATAATTATTCTGTAATAAATGCATAATAAATATACATGTATTCAATGTGTGTTCAAAGCATAGGAACAGCGCATTGCATCCTCAAAATGAAATATTATCTTAGAACCACAGAATCATACAATGGTTAGGATTGGAACATCATCTAGTTCTAACTGCCCTGCCATGGGCATGGATGCCACTCACTAGACCAGGTTGCTCGGGGCCCCATCCAACCCAGCCTTGAACACCTCCAGGGATGGGGCATTGTGGGGAGGAAGAGGCAAAAAACGTAAGATTGGCAAGGATAAGAAGTTCATTTTAGAATTATTTTCACTCAAAGACCAACCTTGCAGCTAGGAAATACTAAGAATAATTTTAATGTGGGAAATTTCATGTATTTTGCTTGTGGTGGTTTTTTTCTGTCTGCCTTGAGATGTGGAATTTCTGCAGAGGATCACAGGAGGTTGTGAAAAGACTTAAAACATTCTTTGCAGAACAAGCCCTCTCAGTGTGGGAGAAGACAGACAAGAAAACCCAAACATTGTAAAACACAGCCTGATGAATTAATGCTCATGCACCCAGCCTCATATTACGTAAAGGCCTTGCTTTTTGCCTGCTGCTAACTAGCAGTGTAGTGTCCCTGCCTGCTAGAGAAATAATGAAATAAATTTTTTCTTCACACTGTAGCTGTGGATTTCCCATATAATCAATTCACACAGGCATCCACAATCTCTTTGGGTAACCTGTTTCAGTGCTTCACCAGCCTCATAGTAAAGCACTTTTTCCTGACATCTAACCTAAATCTGACCTCTTTTAGTTTAAAACCATTGCTGCTTGTCACCATCCACCCATATAAAAAATCCTTCTCCCTCCTTTTTATAAGCTCCCTTAAAGTACTGGAAGGCCACAGTAAGGTCCCCTAGAGTCCTTTCTTCTCCATGCTGAACAACCCCACCTCTCTCAGCCTGTCTTTGTAGGAGAGGGGCTCCATCCCTCTAATCATATTGACGTCCTTCCTCTGGACATGTTGTAACAGATCTTGTCTTCCTTGTGCTGAGTACCCCAAAGCTGGATGCAGTACTTCATGTGGAGTCACATAGGGCAGAGTAGAGGGGTAGAATCACCTCCCTAGGCCTGCTGGCCACACTTCTTTGATGCAGTTCAGGACATAGTTGGCCTTCTGGGCTGCGAGCGCACACTGTTGGCTCATGTCCAGCCTTTCATCCATAAAAACCTCCAAGTCTTCTCCGCAGGGCTGCTTTCAATGAATTCTTTTTCCAGTCTGTACTCATGGCTGGGTTTACTGCTGAAATGTTAGTTGTACCTGTCTGAGTAACTTTATTGACAAATGGGTGTTGGAGCATATTGTCCAAGGGGCTTTTCAAGGCTAGGTCTGTTCTCCAAACTTGACTGCTCTCAGTGACTTTTGAATCTATATTGTAAGTAAGAGCCTATAAAAATACCAATTAATTTAAAGATGGCGAGCCTCACCACAGATAGGAATTCTGTGCAACTTGCCACGGTCCACAAGGAGGTGAGCGTCCAATGCTGTAGTAGTTAGGATTTACGTCATCAGGAAGAATGTAAGATTGCTACCCCCTTTTCTGCATTTTCCATATTTTACTTAATACATTAGTTAGGAGACTTTGAATATTGTTGTCTTTCTTACTGAGTGCCTGAAAGAACTATTACCTCAGTGCAAAAGAGTAGGAACTTACTATACCTTCAACCATTATACAAGGAATGAGAAGAAATCTTTTTTCCTATATGGTAAATCTTCTAAGAGCCTGCAAAGATGGTAAGAACAATGTGGAGAGAGGTCTTTTCCAAAGGAATTTTAAAACAACCAAAGCAAGAACCACATTGAAGAACAGTCAGTAAGGAATGGCCGTGGGCTTTGGGAAGTGCTAGTCCTTCCCTTTACATCATGAAGAAATTCCTAATCCCAACAAAATAATGTGACATATCTTTGTGATATTGGTATATTTGAATATGCCTTGTCATAGCAATTTCACAATTTGTTGTGAACTTAAGAGCCCTTATCCATCACTACTAACCCGAGTTTATACTACTACAGTTTTTATCTGATTGGACCTGATTCTCTTCCTAATTTACAGCAACATGAAAGAGAGAACCCCTATCCATTCAATGTGCATCAACACTGAAATGGAAATTATGCAGAAAACTGAGCCCTATTGTTGCAGATATTCTATTCACTGTGGGAAATGACTTGAAAAATATAAAAGGCAAAAAGGCTTTCATGCAAGCCTGTGAATCAGGAAAAGCAAGTAGGGCTACAAATGGAGGAGAGGCTTCTGTCTGGAAAGCAAAGGGCTGGCTGGGCAGACACAATTTTCTGTCTAGGCACTTGGTTAAGATTTCTGCTTTATCTACATACTGTCCTCTGAGGCATAGACCTTTCGTATCCTTTTGTGTTTATGATCAGGCCTTCTGTATAACCTGGGAGAAACCAGGAATTGATCCATCTCTCTCTACAATACTAAGGATTTCCAAAATTGTGCATGTCCATCTAGATGCAAATCAGATACTCAGAAAGAAGGTGCATACATCTTGGATTCGGGAGAGGAACCACAGTTAAGTGCAAGTTGAAAACTCCTGAGTGCACATGTGATCATGTGATCTGGTGATTCCTCCTAATTCGTTTTGGTTCAAAGCCAAGCAAATGAGCTTAGACTACTTTCAGCAGCTGTTAAATCTAAATTGCAGTTGGAATCACCCAGTCAATACAAATCTGAAACAGTTTAATGGCCTGGCATTTATTGGCTATATTTCTCAGCCATTTATTTCTGTGACTGCTTCTAGCTAGCAGGAGTACAGTCAGACCAGTCAGATTAACCCACAGCAGTTTAAGCAAGCCTGTTTGATTTTGTACAGTAGCAGAGGAGATGAGCACTCGGGCAATCTCATCAGTGACAAAATGACAAATAGGAGCTCAGGTTGATAATGGCTATACCTGACTCAGAGGTTCTTCCCATCCAGGGTGAAGCTCATGGAGCTCAACAGATTAATCCATCTGCTGGCAGTGTCAGCTGCATCCTCATTCTTTGTATAACTCTCTGTCCTTCTAGTGCAGAGAAAGAAATTCATGTCTTAAGCCTACACAACTTCATAACTATATAACTGGCTGACAGGGAACAGAAATTGTTGCTCAATTATTTAGTCCTCAGCTTTTTTGACATCTGATTTTGATGAAACAGAAAAAAAAATGAAAAGAAAAGAAAGAAAAGAGAAGATTAACCATCCCAATGTCCTGATACATATCTGGAATAAACAAAGACAAAAATTCATCTCCACTACATCCAAGTTCTTCTCTCAGTGATATCTGAGAAATATCACTCAGGATAATAAACTGTTATGAAGGAAGGAAACATTTGTTACACATATTTTGTTATATTATAAATTATGGAAGCAGCAAAAAAAAAAAAAAAAGGAGCAGATTGAATTCTATATCCTTGAATAACTTTGTAGGACCTGCTCTTAAGGGTCATGCAGATTCTATGTGCAAACTCTTTAAATTTGATATGGAGGTTGTTGTGACACAATAAATATGGAACAGTGTCATTGCTCAAATCAGGAACGCCTTAAGCTTTGACTCACAACAACCTTTTTACTCCCTTCTCTAATTACAAATTCTTCCATATGAAAGGTCATGAAACTGCAAGGTAGGACAGCATGTGAGGGAGTGGGATAGTACTCCTTTGGTTTGGCTTTGACCTAAATTAAGCTGACAAGTCAGCCAGTCTTTTTAACTCCAGGATGTTTTTGAGTAAAGGCTTTCAAATTCTGAAGCAATTTTCAGAAATCAGTAAGCAATGACTGGATACTAAGGCATAAATCTTAGATCTGTGAACTCATATCTGTTTATACCTAAACCAGATATACATTAATTTACTGGCCTAGTAATTTTACATTTCCAGAGTTAGATGCTGCTCCATTTTGAAATCAACTACAAGTTTACCATTTATTCTAATTAAGGAAAAAAAGGCTCAGTTGTAAGAATTGGATAGTTACTGTTATCACAATTTTCATTTATTAATCCTCTAACACTTTTTGAGGAACATAAATGCAGTCATTCTCATTTATTGGTTATCTGTTGATGTAGATACTCAAGACCTAATTTTAGCAGACCTTAGACACCTAAATCCCAGTAAGGATAGGTATATATCTGTTGAAGTGACTTGTCTTTGGTCAGTTGGAAGATTGGGATAGAACCAGCACCAAACCCATCTTTTCAAAATCCAAGGTCATCACTCTAATGTTCGAGCTTCTGCCATTAAAATTATCAATATTCACCCTCATTGTGAGATTAGGAGGTAGCTGAATTCATTACACAGACAGTTTAGGAATAGAAGTGACCTTGTCAAGAAAGTCTTAAATTTACCCAACTGGAGTTGTCATGAGAGCATAGTTTGTAACTTTTTGAAAATTACTGCCTTATTATGTACACTTTTTGTCTTCAAAATTATTGAAAATTTTTTCTTTTGCTTACCAGATCACTCATGGGCAGTTCTTTTGGAAAGTCATTATTTTATGTTTGGTAGGTATACCACAGGGGCTTGTAGTTTGTGCTCAGGCCTTCTTGTGAAGAAGGCTTGGGGTTTTGAGAAAAAGAAAATCATGAAATATGCATCAGAGAAAAGAAGGTTTTAAAGCAGTGCAAAATTCATATGCAACATTCCCTGCTGAAAAGGAGTCTAAATTGGATATAAAATAATTCGGAGGAAATGGGGGAAAAAAGAAAGGGAGGGGGAAGAATATCTCAGACCAAAAAGTCTTCTTTACAGGTGAAATTCAAAGTTTCACAAATCAATTTTAAAAATGTGCTGCAGGTTACAACTTGGAATTCCAGTTCCTGGACTGGAATCAGGGTATGTTTGCTTGTTTTAAACACAAACATGAGAATATTTTTCTTGTATTTAAACCAGGTAGATAACAGTGATCATATTCACTCAGGTTTTTTTCTTCATTTTGTTTGGGTTTTCTGTGTGTGTGTGTTTTTGGGTTTTTTTACATCTACAGTATCTCTTAAAATGAAACTTTAAGTCAATAATTTAAGAATTTAAAAATTTACTTCTTTGTAGGAATTGTTGCTCTTGGGTCAAAATCTACTTTTTAAAAAATACTAAAATATTTATATTTGCATGATGAGACATAATATTTTATTCATGGTCTGAAAATGCCATTTAAATAGCATTATGAATTATTATTGCAGACTCACTGAATGTACATTTTATACCTTGGATAGAAGGCCCCAGTACCAAAAATAACCATTTCACTTCTGCTTCAGCACTGTCAGCTAAAATTTTGCCCAGTGTCAGCTTTGAAGAACTAGTAAGTCTCTGAAAAAATTCAGAAATAGATGGGAAAATTATCTTCATAAAAAGAAAATAAGATAATCAACAGCACTCATTATGTCTGGTCAGCTGCTAGAACCTGCTGAATAACATAAAGTAATCCTTAAAAATTACAAGGGACTTCCTCAAAACTGAAAAGGAAGCAAAGCTGGACATGATTGAGTAAGGGGAGCAAATAGGCACATTGCTACATGCAAGGCAGTGATTCCCAGCGCCACTGCATCCTCACCTGGATGCCATTTCCAGTTCCTGTGGTCCTACAGCACAGATACTCACACTGCCCCCAAACAGTTTCCATGAGGCAATAGCTAAATGCTGCTATAGTAGCAACCAACGAAAAAAGGTAGTGAGATGACATATTATATAGGACTACTTCCCACAACTCAAATAACATATCTGTGGAAGAAAAACGATGACATAAGATTTCTGCTACTTATTCTAAAAATCGTGGATGTTACTGACCTTCAGAAACCAATAAAAGTGCATAGACAGCACAATCCTCACTTCAGGCTTCAGCCTGGCACTCTCTTATCAGAGTATCCAGTTCTTCCACAGTGCCCAAATCTAACAGCAGTGCCGTGGAAGGCTTACATATGAACAAGCTGCCAAAGAAGAAAAAAGGAGCTAGCAGGACACAGAGGGGTGTTGTATCACTAACGTTTCCCACAATAGAAGCTTAGCCATGGCACATGACTCATCATGTAATCAGCTCTTTCTCATGTACATGAAGCATGTGTTTTGTGAGATGTAAGATTTCAGGCGCACATTTTATGTGCCAAGACAGGATGAGGCTTCTGGACAGTCTATTTTATTTGTCTGTACCACTCATGACAAGTAACATCTCTTCAGCACCCTCAGAGGACACTTAGGAAATCAGACATTAACGGTAAGATAGAAATTCTCCTGCCTACATTACAAATCTTGTTCCCAAGGCCCCCAGGGTTTCTACTTGTGCTAGGACTCTCATCAGCTCATTTGTTGGCAGTAACGGTTAGGCTTCTTTGAAAATGCCAGCTGTAGAAATATAGATGCCCTAGGGAATTTAGGCATACAGGGAGATTAGTGCTAGCTCTGAATTACTATTGCTGTTGCCTACCTGATGCACTTTGGTGGATATTTGCTTGTTTAAGCATTGAAATCACTTTTAAACGCCTGAGGCTCCTAGTGCTCAATATACAAACAAGCCCATTAAAAGGCTGTCACTATTGGACTGATATTCAAAGTAGAGTTTCCATGTATGAAGTTAATAAATAAGTAATGACAATAAAATAATTTCTGTTCTGCATTCGATTCTCTAGTATTATTCTACACCACTACTTCCAGAAAGATAAAAGAGACAGAGATTACTTAAATTTTTTACTATTTCCCAAAAAAGAAAAGTAATTGTCAGAGGCAAAAAGAAAATATTCATTTCAGTCCTTTCTCACTTGGACAATCATGTCATATGAAGAGAATTACATATCTGAACTGTATTATTTGTGCATTTAATTGATGAAAGCAGCAACTTAGCAAAAGTATATACAAACATCTCAAAATACATCAGAAATCAACTCATTTTTCCCCTTATCATCTACACCCTTGCAAACACAGCCCTTTGAAACAGTCAGTAGTGCAAAGCAAACAGGAAAGGTCAATAATATCCTTAAAGTCTTTCTTCCATTCTGTCTCCATACCCCACAAAAAGGCAGTCCTGATGCAGCTGTAACGCTGGCACACCTAGTTTCCAGCATGCCCTCTTCTACTTAGCAGAAGTAGCTATGGTGATAGTGAAGGGTAGATGAGAGGATGAACAGTCTTAAGTGAATTCAGATATGTTCCCTCAGAAAGTATTTATCATTTAGTACAAATTGGAGCAGCTCTTTAGGTGCTTTGACCTGCCTTTGAGTAATTTGGAGAGAACACACACCCTAATTACCATCACAAAGTTCATCCTCTTGGCTGTAGCACAATGTGCCAAGCACAGACAACTCTAAATAATTAAATTAGACTATTAACATTCAGCTACAACACCACCTGATTCAGTGGACATGAAGAAGCAGACCATCTAGATGTCATAAGTATGGATGGAATATAACTTCTGCATCCCAAAGCAGCAGTTGTCTGATAATCTTACTCTGAACTGCAGCTTCAAAGGTCAAAAAAATCTTAGGGAAAATGCAGCAGGAAATATGACATGTCCCATAACTAAGAAAATCTGAAATGTTCTGTAGAACTTGAAATTTAAATAGCCTTAATAAGGGGATGAATGAAAAACAAAAGAATGTAAAAATAAACTCCTAAACATTTATTTAAAGAGAAAAAAGCCAAAGCTTAGTTGATAGTGGCTCCTGGAGGATATAAACTTTTTAAAAATCATTAAAGATGATCTAAATAAAGGGGAAATGTGAGCAAACTGGGAGGAAAAAACCTTTGAATCATGGTGAGGCAATCAAAGAACAAAATAACAGACTTGTAAGAACAGTTCTTAGGTTGAAGGAAACTGGCACACTACTTGGAAAAATGCAAGCAGGGCACAGCCTGGTCTTTACACTCATTTTTCTCCCAACCTACAAAGCAAAGAAGTGAAAGGACAGGGCAAAGCATTGAAAGTACATGGCTAAGAAGTGAAAAGACAACCAATCACCCAATAATACTTCTCTGTCTTCCAAATAGGTCCTTGCTAGTTTTCTAAAACTAAGGTGTTCCTTCTTATTTTTTCACCCCTTACAATCTTCTCTATGTGCTATTTTAAAAGATCAAAGAGTAAAAAAAAAAAACAAAACAATCAACCCCCCCCCCCCAAAAAAAAATCAAGGAGACAGAGCATTGCAGAAAAATATATGCTCTTAAATAAAACAATATATTAAAAGACCTTCGTACACTGTGGATGACACTTCTATTTTTTAAGAAAACTACAAGGACAAAGAAGGATAACATTTTTAATACACTCGTCCATATTTGTCATATTTACTTTGTTTGGTTCTTCTCTTTTT
>NW_020955869.1:212761-220937 GCF_003031625.1 Empidonax traillii
GGAGACAGAGCATTGCAGAAAAATATATGCTCTTAAATAAAACAATATATTAAAAGACCTTCGTACACTGTGGATGACACTTCTATTTTTTAAGAAAACTACAAGGACAAAGAAGGATAACATTTTTAATACACTCGTCCATATTTGTCATATTTACTTTGTTTGGTTCTTCTCTTTTTTTTTTTTTTTTTCCTCACTTCTCCATCACTTTTCTAAATGCTCTTTGTCTCTGCATCCCAGGATATTGTTCAGTCACAGGTTGCAGGACTGAATCATAGTTTTACACAATCACCTCAGGTAGATCCACTTGGCTGTAGTTCCTACACGCTTACATAAATCTTCAAACTTTCCTCACTGCTCTCCAGTCTCTTTCAAGTGCTCATCCCCACCGTTCACAGTATTTCTTTTTGCTGTCCTGCTGACAAGCAGCAATTACACAGGGAAGTGCTTTATGAAAATCTGAACACTGGGTTGTGCCACGTAGCAGAAGGCTTTCACATGCCATCATACAAACCTCCTTAGAAGTCAACAAAATCAGAGTCACAAATGGCATTAATCAAAAGGAAGCAATCTATTAATACCACCAAAGCAGCATGTAAAAGTCAAGCCTATTAACTGTGATACAGGCCAGAACTTATGTTAGCATCTGGAATAAGGTTTATCTGATGAACAAAATAGTAGGACAATGAGCCATTATAATAATCTTGAGAGGGTACGGGTGGATTTTTTTTTCTGGTAGTAACTCCAGGAGAACAGATGGTGTAATAGAGCAATCATTTTCTGGGATTCTTTGAGACAGTGTACCACAATTAGACTTCATCATTGTATACCAAGAGATGGCCTTGGAAAAGAAAAGGAAGAGGAAAATGAGGATATCTAAGTGTCCTAGAGAAATCCTTATCCTGATTTCTGCTTTTCACAATCCAAGAATTAGGAAGTTTCTGATGAAATCCTCAGACAGCAGTGCCTGGCACCTGATAATGAGAGATTTAATATCCTTCTTCTGTCCCTTGTCCGATGTCCCTTTCTCTGGTCAAACAATTTTTTCTTTAGCTCACTATTCTGTCTTTTGTTTAAAAAGTCTGCTTTAACCAGGCAAAAGTGTCTCTTATCCTATGAGACTGTGAATTTGTACTAAAGAAGCAGATATTAGAAACAACCCCAAATAGGAACAATATTTCTAAATCTTTAATTGGCCAATATGTGGTTTGCCTGTTGGTCCTTAGCACAGAGTTTAAAACATATACCTTTTGTAACTCGTTTGCTATCTGGATGGTTTTTTGTGTGTCTTCCCATTGTATGGTTCTTTTGTTTGGTCTTTCAGGAAGCGTACTAGTATTCCTGTGGTAAATTAAATTTTGTGGAATACTACTCCAGTTCAACTAGTTTTTCTTCCTTTTTCTTAGTATAATGGAAATCTTTAACCATCTTTACTACGGCACAAAGAGTTTGTGAAACACTGGGATTTATTTTATTCTTTCCTAAAGGGAAAGCAAAGAAGGAGTCTCAAATGTTGGAATGGATACCTTACTTTCAAGTTCACACTTCCAGCCCTTTATTGTCCTTCTTAAAAGTTTTAAAGACTTTCAGCAGTGATTATTTGCCATGAGCTAACTAAGCTTCATTTACCACAAATTAATTCTCACTCAAATAAATGTTATGTTACATCTCCTCGGAGTCCCAGTGACACTCAGGTTAATATTGGGGCAAACTGTTAGAGACAGTCAAATATCACTTGAACCAGCACTTTTGAACCATCTTTTGCCCTAGACACAAGCACCTAAATTTAGAGTCCTATTTCCAAAATTTAGGCACTGTATTTTACAACAAATCAAATACATTTTCTGGTTGGTTTATCTTGATTTAAGCACTCAAATTCTAAAATTTTTGATTGGGTTTTAAAGTAGTATTTAGGTTCTTCCACTCCATATTTCTAATGAGCATGTAAGAAACACGTAAGGAGCATGCATGTTATGCCCAAAGCAAGAGCACTGAGGCTCAGATGATCATTCTTTTCACCAGCTCTCTTAGCTATATTATTGCAATTATGTGATCTGTTTCAGTGAAATATAAAATAGCATGAACAGCCTGAAAACAATTGCTTTACCCATCCCAGAAGCAGAAGAACTCCATGAACAGATTTTTTCTTTTTTATTTCAAAAATGCCACACACACTGCAGTGCCAGTTCAAAGTAACTACTGTTGGTATTGGACAGTGTGGTGGTTTGGACCAGGCCCCCAGCCAAGTGCCCATACCCACAGCAGGAGCTTCCCCCCCACCCACTACAGACAGAGATACTGCCTTTTATTCTGTGTTCACACAGCATCACACAGTTGGGTGCTGCTCCACGACTCAGGCTCATAAATTCTGTGATTATAAAAACTTAAAGTTGTAACCATAGAAAATACAGAACTAATTATTTGAAAGAATTTGGGAACTTGTACAAAATACTTTTAAAGCAATTATTTCCTGAGTCAGACTCATTTTGAAGAGCAGTGGTCTATAAAAGGTAGCAAATGCAGTTTCCAGCCTTCATCTGTGGTTGCTGGATGGCAGAGGGACTGAAAGCAGTAGAGATTCCCTTTTGCAGTACCACTGAAGGGTAACAGTCTTCCAGGAAGTTAGAGTCTTCAAGAAACTTCCTCACCTCTGAGAATTAACCTGTCAGTTAGTGGCATATTTCATGATCCAAGAGAGTTATAAACACTAAAAGCCCACTCCAGCAAAAGATAACTCAGATGATTTTAATTGCTCAAGGAGAAGGTAATCTTTCCTTAAACTGTTCTTGTTTTTCCATTTTTTTTGGTGCCTCTTCATTGATATTCCTTCTACAGCTGACAAGTGGTTTCCAGCTAACAAAAATTAAACTTAGTCTGGGAAGATAGTGTGCTGTGTCTCTGGGGAGAGTATGCTGATCACTCTAATAAACAGCACACTGTATTCATATTTAAAAAGTTACTTTAAAGACAGTTACTTTGACTGTAATGAGTTTCATGTGGATAAATCTGCAGGGTGCTCCACTGGCTCCTGAGTTCTACATTAGATAGTGAACCCTACAGTAGATGATGTGCTTTATGGCTTTCCTTGCAAATTTTTGTAATAGGTTAAAAATTAGCTTGCCAATAATCCCACAGGAGATGTATATCACCCTGTTTTGAGATACATGATTATTATTAGTGTTCACGAGTTCAAATAAAGAACATCCTTCATGATGATATAGTAGGTGACACACTTCAGAAATAGGTCTATTCTTTTGCACGATTCTATCTTCTAACTAGTCTTTTAAGAGGACAAAGAATAGAAATCAAAAGATAAATGGTCCCTAGAATTCCTATCATTTGAAAACACCCTTAATAAAATTATTTTGGAAAAAGAACTCAATTCAATGGAACTCAAACTTCAAAAGTGCAAGTATAGCATAAAATTGCCTTCACTCTGAAAAAAATAAAAACTTAATACTGTGACATGCAAGTTAAATAGTGATAAAATTACTGTTCTTACCCTGCATTCTTTTGGACGCATAAAACTCTACAGCCAGAAGGAGACTTAGTATAAAGTCCGTAAGAAAACCTGAATCTTCTGCGGCACAGTTGCTAGGGAGAAATTCTTTTTTGTCTGAACTGCGCGAAGCCCAGAAGCCATCTAGCAAGCCTAGAGACCAGCTTTTGCTGTGTTCAGAGTTAGACTCAAGCACTTGGGCCTCACTTAGACCATGGTAATCATGGTCTCAGCAGCCAGGTGATAGATACAACCACATAATGCCATTGTTTAGCATGCAAATGTTCCCCTTTTGGTTTGCAAACCAGAGGAAAGCTGGGGTAGAGGAACAGAATTAGCAGAGTGTGACATGAGTTAACATAAGGAAATGTTGAAAAGTTGGTTGTTTGGGGGTTTTTTTATATGTTTAACTGATAACAAAGTCAGAGATGATAAAGTTACAAATATTTGATGTCTCAAGATCAAGGCTGAGGTGTGTTAGTATATTGTCCCTGGATTAGAGAAAGTTTATCAAACAAAATGTAGGCTGTCAAGCAAGAAAACATAATACCTGTTTTTTGTCCATACTGCAGTTTCTGTTTTGTAATTGTATTAGTATGGCTTTCAAACTAGAGCAGGTTTCTGCCATCATTGCCAGTTAGCAAAAGATAGCAAAAGTTAAATTCACAAAAGCTCACCACATTAGGATAGCAATGTCGAAGAAAGAATGGTTTATTGTTGATTACAGGAAAAACAGAACAAAATATTGCAGTGATTATCTGACCTTCTGTATTTACAGATATTTTGAAGGGAACTAATGAAAAAAAGAAAAATGTGCAACAAAAATTCAGAGGATTTACTCCTGTTTACATCTGATAAAATGAATGGGTGGTATCATCTCATTTCTAGATACTCCTTATTCCACAATCCATAGAAAAATTATTTTCTAGTGTTCTGGTACCCATAGTTCAAAATAAAAGAAGGAACTTCTAAGTAATATTTTCAGTATCTGTGCTTTTGTTATGAAGATGAAATATTCACTGTTCACAAAAAGGGAAAATCTAACCAAGAATTAGAACAAATTAGTCAAAGTGAGTGGTTCAACACACTCTCATAGGAACAGTTTACCCACAGTAATTATGGAATCACCATTTTTGGAAATTTCAGAAGTGAGCTAGAGAAGGTTCAGAACAACTTGATATAGCTTTGAAATTAGTCCTGCTTTGTCCATAAGATTGGCCTGTATCACTTCCATATGTGTCTTCCTTTTCCTTACACTTAAATCAATCAAACTATGAATACCCCCAAATAATCTTATGTCATTTTCCAGTCTTTCCTGAGTTTGCTTGTTTTCAAATAAGATTTTAAGGTCAGAAAAAATGTTAACAACTGGTTGCTTAGCCACACATGCTGATTGGTATGCTTTGTGACCACAAATTCTAGTAAAACTCCTTCGATCCTATTGTATAATAATACAGAAGGCTATTTTATCTGGAAACTGATGTTTGACTCCTGCAAGTATTGGGTACTTCAACCAGGACTCTGTCACCCTGTTTCTCTACATATCTACATATCACTGTGTGATATGTTCAATATAGTTCTCAAAAGTAGAGAAACACTATGAGAGAGCCTACATAGTAGAAATATTTCAATTACTAGAGTTACAAATTCCACGGGAATAAATTTATATCAGTGTGTTGTTCATCTCTATATGGCCCTGATGCATAGGCAACCAAAGAAAAAACATTGCCACTCTCAACCTTCAACTGATTTAAATATATCCTCCTATAAATGTTTTTTATGTTTTATATGTGTTTTTTTTTAATAAATGTCAGTTGCATCCCCTGGAATAGGGATGCAACTAAGATAATTTGAATAGCCTTTTAGAGGTTTAAATATAGAGTATTAGACAGTCAAGACTTGCCTGATTAATATGAAATTGACATTTTTAGAATCACTGGAATGCAGTTATTGCTTTAGTTAATGCAAATTAATCCTGTGGCACGGTTGTGGACTCCTGGTTTCAACCAGGATAAAACTCAGAGCATTCAATGGTGAATGTCATCCTTCCATAGGATTCTTTACTATCTTATCAAATTTCAAAGAAAGTATATAACTTAAAACATTAATTGTATTCAATCTTTCTAAAAACATGAACTTATTCATATGTCCCCAGGTTTCATAAGTAGATGCTGATGGTAAAGTACCTGTATTTAATTATTCATGTTCAGCTCCTGTCTGAAGTGCACAATCAACCTTCTTCCTATTTATGAAACCCTTTTTGTTTTCATTTTTTTCTATTTTTTTTTAAATTTATTCTGTCATGATCCAAAACAAGATTTAACTTTGTGATGAATAGTAGAGGAGAGAACAGCAGTACAGTAGCTACAATATTCACAGTTCTTTGAATGTCCTGTAGCTCTAAGGTTGCTGTTTGCATGTACATAATATTCCTCAATGCATTTTCAAACATTATTACTTCTATGTTCTTTTCAAGCACAACTCCAGCAAAACTTAAAAGCATATGTGTTGATAATCATCTCACTGCAAATAAATCACATTCTCCTCTCCTCATATTACAATATCCTATGGCATGCTTTCTTAGAAAGACTATTCTAGGTAAAAAAATTTTAGTCATTTTTTATGATAGCTTCTGTGCTGGTACCATCTTTGGGAGAATTAAGGAACATATATTCTGCAGAAACCTTCAACCGGTATTGCTGTGAAATTTCAACATGAAGCTTTTCATCTTTCTGAATAGTATCCCTGTAGTTGCTGGTTTTATGGATACCACTGTCACCACTGACTGTCTAACAGCACTACTATGAAAGGTGGTACATCCTCCAGACTGGGTAAAGCTTTGAAAAAGGAAACAAAACTCTGAATTCTCCTCCGCTTATGAATCTTTGGCTAGCTATACAGATATAGAAAAATAAAATAAAATCAGGAAGCACATAACAGAACTGACATTAGTTATTTTGTTAGTGAGGCATCTTTCTCCTCCTTGATAACAGAAATATGCCCAGAGGAACACCAGCATGAAGTACAGAACTTTGTAGAGATAATTAGTTTTGAATCCAAATTCAAGGCCTGGAGACAGACACAGGGAGTGCTGTTGCTACATGAGCATTAGAATGAGCGCTACTCTAAACCAGAGGAAGCAGGGTAGGTGGGGCAGTCTGGATAATTGGGTTAATTGACTCAGTTGTTCCCTTTTCATAATGCTATTTCTATACTTGGGGACATAAATGGATGCATAGAACTAACTCTGTTGATAAGGGTTTCTAGTATTATCTTCTCCTCCTCAAAGGTTATAGGAGACATTCTTCATCTCATGATACCTAAAGAATCATTTAGAAATAAAATGCATAGAATTATCAGGCCAGGTTTTCAACCGTTAACTAAGAGTAAAAAACGTGTATGTACTTATAAAAATTAAAAAACAAACTCCTGATTTCAAAGTGTTTATAGCAATGATGTCCCAAAGCAATTAATTCTGTTTTAAATTCTTAGCATTGGAGGAGACAGTACTAAATGGCAAACAACTACCACTGGGTTGAGAGGAGTTGTTTGATAAAATTAACCCTCAGGGCACATAATTAAGTAGAACAGAGCATCTTCTCAGGAGTCAATGACTCAATGAATTTTGTAAACTATTCTTCTGGTAAAAAAAACACTGCCTATACAGAGCCTAAATAAATTACTATATATCAATGCCATCTATAGCCCCAGGTATTATCAGTTAACATTAAAATATTTGCAGGTTACTTTAAGCATATTAGGACTTTCTGATTATTTAGATGGTTAAGAATTACTTTTTTAATACCAAAGTCACTGTTTTCTAAATATCACACTGAAAGAATCCAGTCCCACAAAGCACTTAACATCTCCCCCTGCAATTAAAACAAATCAGAATTGAAGCTCTTGAGCCCTCTGAGGACTGGGCATGAACATTAGCAAGATAACTTTTTTCCCCACTTACCATCTAAATTCATTGCAAACAAGATTCTCCTCTCCTCTTGAGAGGACAGTTTCTAATTTAAAATCTGATTATCATCTCATTAATTTTAGCCAGTAACTTAGCCTTACAAAAATTTTTACATAGTTCTTTATATTTTTGTAGAAGGAAAAGGATAAAAGAAGCTATATTAAATTGGGAATTAGGGTTTGCCATTGTTATTTGTGACAGATTTTTTAGTTTTCACATTTGCTCTTCTTTGCTCACTCTTCTTTGCCTTTCATCATTATGCACCTACATTTTCCTCTATATCTACCTTTTCAGAGTGCAGTTTCTACAGGGGAAATATTTTTATCTCTGTAAATAATACAAATATACATATATACACATATATACACAACCATACAAATAAACAATGTCAATATATGAATTCCTAAAATTTCAGTCCTCCTTTCCTGACATCATTCTTCAAATTTATGCTTCTCATCAGACTATATGTTAGGAAATGAATTGTTTTCTTCTTTATAGTCTTATTTCCTGCTACCATGACTAAAAAAAAAAAAAAAAGAATCTGAATTCAGTTGTATATATGTATTTCTTGTCCAATACTAGTCATAGTTCTTTGTCTGTCAAGGCTTTAAAAAAAATCTCTGCAAGTGTGGCATATTTAAAGTCCTAAATTAGAAGGGAAAAGAGAGCAGAATTAACAGCATATTTGCCTGGTGTGAGAGCTACTGTTG
>NW_020955869.1:221851-242668 GCF_003031625.1 Empidonax traillii
AAAAAAGAATCTGAATTCAGTTGTATATATGTATTTCTTGTCCAATACTAGTCATAGTTCTTTGTCTGTCAAGGCTTTAAAAAAAATCTCTGCAAGTGTGGCATATTTAAAGTCCTAAATTAGAAGGGAAAAGAGAGCAGAATTAACAGCATATTTGCCTGGTGTGAGAGCTACTGTTGTAGATTAAAGGAATTAGAAAAGCCATCTCCTCACTGCGAGATTAATGGAGAAGGTGTCTCTGCAGTACAGTGTTCAAAAAAAAGCCTCAGCTTAGTAGAAGTGCAGAAATGCTGTTGTAGGGCAACTCAATAGCTGATAAAGGTCGTGCTTTGCTCCAGAACTCCTGGACTTTCCCACAGGCTTCTGGGACCTGTTCCCTTTCCTGCAGCACCCAGCAAGAACCTAAACCTGGGCATTACCTTACTTTTTGCTTGTACAGAGGTAGGCAGCATAAGAATTCAACTGTCACAAAGGGTAAAATCATGCTACCTTCAGCTTTGCACTCAGGGCCATCTTTTCCATGAGTGGAGGAAATAGGTATCCTGTAAGGGAACTCTGGAAGTCTGTAGCCCAGCTACCTTCTCAAAGCTCAGTGCAGGGCCCCATCCAGTCCCATTTTAAATAACTGCAAGGATGGAGAATCCACAGCCTCTCTATCACAGGCGACCTATGATGCAGTTTGACCAATCTCATAATGAATAAGCTTTTCCTAGTTTATGTCCAAGCTTTGTTTGCTGCCTCTCCTTCTGTCACCAGGAAACACTGTTTTCACTACATCCATCTCCAAACTGGGTCGTTCCAGGTGATATAATAAGATCTTTTTTTCTTCAGACTGAGCAAACTCAGATTTCACAACCTTTCCTATGTGCCCCAGCCTGATCACTATTTGATGCCTTGTACCAAGCCAACATGATAGAGGTGTGTCTCACATGTTCTGTCACTACTGCTGACTCTGAAGTTATAATCCTCTCACTAACAACTTACCTCAGGAGAGAGGCCAAAACACAGAGTGACTGAACAAAACTTAAATTCTTTTTCCAGTAGATTCTATGCTATAAACTATGTGGCCTTTGCTGCAAAGTATTTCTTCCTTGTGCATGTCAGTATTTCTTAATTAGTTCATACTAAGTTTGGTAATCTTATTACCCTGAACAAAAATTTATTTTCACATGCATTAACTAATTAATTGCAGAGAAAGTGAGCAACATCAACTAAAAGCAAAGGGGAGAGATTATTTAACTTGTAATACCTGATTAGCAAAGCTTCAAGCTCTAATGATCAATTATAGATTTGTAACTGAATACTGTGTTCTTGACTGCTACTGAGTATCTTTTATTAGCTAAAGGAAAACAGATTTTTTACTTGCAGCTTTATGTAAAAAGAGATAAAGTTACTCCATATAATAAAAAAGTTGTATTTTACCATTTTAATAATTAGAAAATTACATTGATAATTGGTCTTGAGCATGAATCAATTTAACAAAATTTGAACGGCATGCTGGTGGCCTGAATATTTAATGGAGCAATTTGTATGTGAGAGGTAACTCATGAAAATGTCAGTGACACAGAGGATGCCTCATCATGGTGAAGTGAATTAGAAAATTTCCTTTCATATCCCTTGCATCTCACTTTCAGTGTTAAACTTCTATGCAGTGCTGCTGAAGCAAAGATCTTCCCTAACGCAAACTAGGCCACAATATCTCCTTACATGGGAAAACCAAAATTATTACTGTTGAGTCCGTCTGCTGTCTTTTTTAACAGCTATTTGTTGCAGAGGGAACTCAGCTGGAATGGATGATACAGGTTAATGGGGAAAAAGAAATGGCGATTTACTGCACTGTCATCTGTGCCTACGGAGTCCTGCCGTTTCAGCTCACTAGCCATGTTGGCATGATTGCCACAGCTGCTGCAGGGAAATGGGAAGAAGCTGAGTGAGGGCAAGGGGAGATAAGGACACAGCAGCCTACAGAGGCATAACACAGCTCCCCTCGTTGGAAAGAGTGATATGTGGAAATTAGTGTAGATTGGGGTAGTTATTTTTGGGATAGGAAGAGATCCTTGCCTTGGCCTTAAAATCATAAATCCTTTTTTTAAGTGATTAATAAGTTGGTTTTTTGCAAGTTGGTAGACCTTGCAAAGCACTTTGCAATCTTTTGCAATTATTTACATTCATATATTACATGGGGGAAGAAATATTCATGACACGGCTCTGAAGTGGTCCCAGTTACTTCCAGTTTGCATTACAGAGAACTGTAAATAATCTCTTTTGATTTCAGTTCTTTAAATTTTAAAAATATGAGCCTGCCCTGAATTAAATACATGACCTTAAAAAAAAAAAAAAAAAAAAAAAAAAAAAAAAAAAAAAAAAAAAAAAAAAAAAAAAAAAAAAAAAAAAAAAAAAAACACCACTACAAGGCTGAATATCCTGTGTATTTGTATAGGTTTGCAGAGGAACTTGAAAAAATTAGTCTGATGTGTTTTTGCTGGCCTGGATGGGAAATGTTAAAACAGATCCTGATGGTGCAAAGAGGTCGAATGCTGATTAACTTATTCTTTTACTGTTCATTTCTATCTGGACTAAACAAGGCTCATGAAATTTCTCATTTAAATTGCAGGTGGCATGTTGTGGTGTTGAAGAGCATCTAGAGCAGAGTGGACATGAATGAACGACTTCTATCATGCAAGACACCTAAATAGATCTGCAAGTTGACACTACAGTCACATGGCCTTAAAAGCCTGACCCCAAATCACAGCTTGGACTGCATTGCTGTAATGAATATACTCTGAAATTGCCTGCAAGTGTTGATTGCCCAAGCTATACTGCTCGTTAGACTGAGAGACTAATCTTCAACCAGAACTGTAGTTCTCATTTTCCTGTGTTACTACTAACTAGTTAAAAGGTGCAGATAATTTTTTTCAGTTTTTTCTCTGTATTGTTTGTCCACATTCATATGATGTATGAGTTTCTCCTTTATCACAGTAGTGAAATGCTTCATAATCTCTAATATATTTAGCCTCAGAGCACACTTGCAAAGCAGACCATTATCTCCACTCTCAAGGAAACTCCAGAGTGGCTGCTACATTTATAAATAACTTTGAGGAGTTTGTACCAGTGCAAAAATTTAAGAGCTGTCTTGAGACTCAGGCTACTTGGTCATCATTTGTTTCTTTCGCTCAAAACTGTTAGGCAATGGATAGGAAAAAAAATTAAGAAAAATCAAGAAAATCACAGTGAGGTGATGGTAACATTAAACAGATATTAGTGTTTTCTTCTGTTGATGGCTTATAGAATTATGTACATTGTGAATCGCAGGGAAATAATTTAGAAGTGAAATTCAAGAAATCCTTTCATATAATATTTCAATGATACTAGCATCTTTAAATTGCTGGATCAAAATTCATATTCTGGGGCATGTTAAATTGGGGTTTGCTAACTGAAGGTTTGCAACTAGAAAATACTTTTTATTGCAAACAACCTGACAGCTTCCCATTTAACTATGCATTATAACTGACCTCTTAATCAGAACAACTTTCACTATATACTATTGTGGGTTTTTTAAACTGTGGTTTTCTAGCTGCACTGAAAAATTTCAGGAGTATACTCTGTCTTCTTGTGACTGATGGATTTGTGAGGGTGTATTGCTGAAATAAATACATGCAAGTACTGGCTTCTTAAAGGCATGATGACCTTTTACATGGGATTTCAGTAAATTAAAATTAAAAAAAACAAAATCCTTACAGCTATCTCTTCAGTATTGTATGTACTTATAAATATTTCAAAACTAATATCAGCACAAAATCAGGTTGAGCTGGAAATGTGTGATGCATATATGAATGGGATTATAAATGTTATACAAGAAAAAGGATGAATTTCTATGGGTAAGTATGAGGTAAATTATCCTCATCTTGGTTCTTTCAAGGCACTAAATATACAGATCTAGTGCTGAAGACCTTGCTTGGGCACAGAGTTATGACAAATGCTTCCACCACAAGAGCCCTGTCATTCTGGTTACAGTGCTGAGATCCATGAGAAAGACCACACCAGTCTCTGAAATGGTGTGTTCCTGTATCATGTTGAGACATAATATGTTTTCATTTTTCTTTAGCCATTTTGGGCATGAATGTCAGGTCTGTTGTTGGAAATGGCTGCAACTGATTAAGTAACCCTGAAATCTAAGACAGCTCTGGTACAATTCTAAGCATTTTCTTTATTCAGGGAAATAATTAAGTTGGATTGATATAATATGGTATAATATATAACTATGATGCAAAAACTTTTGTTATGAAATAATTTTGCATGATTAGCCTTATGGATGAGAAAGATTAAAATAAGTTAAAAATTACTAAACATATGATGTAATGATGCTCAGTTTAGCCATGAGACTAATACAAATCAAGGAGCTAAAACCAAAATGCTGCACAGATGAGGTTGTCTGTCTTGACCAATCCATTTTTTAGGTAGTAGTAGTGTTAAAGTAAAGCAAATGCTTATCTGAGTTTCCTGGTACACTTATATAACCTGACTCTTTATATATCAGCTAGAGAGCAAAGCAATCAAACTGTTTTGAAATACTTAGGGCAGAATAAGGAGATAAGTAATGGCCAGTGGGGATTTATTATGAACCAAATATGTCAACCCAGTCAGATGTCCTGTGACAGGCTTCCAGCCCTTATGGATAAAGGGAAAAGTAGACAAGTTTCGTCTTGAATATAATAAAGCTTTTTGGCATTTTTTTCAGATTACATTCTTATGGATAACTAAGTGAAAGGATTAGGTGAATGCAAACTGTGTGGAAAACTGTACCATATAAGATCTACTGTGTGAGATCCTAAAGAGATCTAGTCTGGTTTTGGGACTAGTCAAATATTCAGTGTAAAAGAGACATGCCTTGTTTAATTTATTCACGATACCAGTAATGGTGGGCTACACTTGATTTAGAAAGCTTACATTAAATTCAATGTTGTTCTAACAAAGTAGAAAACTGTTCTGTGTAAAACTGTGGTGCTATTCAGTAGGGTTACATGCAAGGATCTTAGTCAGAAATAGTCAATTAAACATACAGACAAAGAGCAATAACTGACCAGTTCCTCATACAGACTGGGAAAAAAGATGCTGGAGAGCAGTGTTGTGGAAAGGGACTTGGGGGTCCTGGTCAATGGCAAGTTGAATCTGAGTCAGCAGTGCCCTGGCAGGCAGGAGGGCCAACCATGTCCTGGGGGACATCAGGCAAAGCATCACCAGCCAGTCAAGGGAGGGGTTTGTCCCACTCTGCTCTGCACTGGGGCAGCCTCACCTTGAACATTGTGTGCAGTTTTAGGCATCACAATATAAGAAAGATATTAAGCCGTTAGAGAGCATCCAAAGGAGGGCTATGAAGATTATCAAAGGTCTAGAGGGGAAGCATTATCAGGAATGTCTGAAGTTTTTTCAGCCTAGAGGAGACTGAGGAGACCTCATTGCAGTCTTCAACTACCTCGTGAGGGGAAGAGGAGGGGTAGGCACTGATCTCTTCTCTCTGGTGACCAGTGACAGGACCCGTAGGAATGGCCTGAGGTTGTGTCAGGGAAGATTTAAGTTAGATATTACAAAAAGTTTTCCACCCAGAGGGTGGCTGGGCACTGGAACAGGCACCCCAGGGAAGTGGTCACAGCACCAAGCCTGACAGAGTTCAAGAAACATTTGGACAATACTCTCAGGCACATGGTGTGATTCTTGGGGCTGTCATGGGCAGAGCTATGTGCAAGGACTTGATGATCCTTGTGGGTCCCTTCTACGTCAGGATATTTTATGATTCTATGACCCGGACTTCTGCAGAAAATTAGTTCTATGTCTAGTGGCAAACAAGAGAGGTTTGACCTATGCGTATTATGCAAAAAAGCATAAGAAGTGGACCTTTTCCTCAGTACCATTCTAGGCTGCATGGCCTAGAAGTCTAGCCTACAAAACATATGATGCAAGTCAATGCTTTTACTGGTTAAGGCAAAAGGAAAAGAGTATTCCAGGAAAGATGTAGATTTCTTGAATTCATGAGGGATGACAATAATCAAGAGGTCTTGAAAACATAATTTATGAGAGAAAACAGAATGAATTTCTGTTGTTTAGCATCAAGAAGTGAAGAGAATGGGAAATAAGGCAATAGATTTCAAGTATGTAAAAGTAAAAAAAAAAAAAAAAAAAAGAAGATTACTGGAGAGAGAAAAGAATAATCTCTTCTTCATGACCACGATTAATAGACAAAAACTCTTGGATGCATATTTCAGCAAGAAAGATTTAGGTTAAATATGAAGGAAAATATTATAATAAGAAGTATAGTGAAGCACTGGGATGGATTGCCTAGCATTTCCAGAACTGGATGTCTTTATGAACAGGTTAGCAAAACATCTATCAGGGTGACATAAGGTGTAGTTAATCCGACCTTGAACAAAGGGATGGACTGGGTGAAATATTGAAATCTTCAAACTTCTGATTATATGTTCTGATTATTTGACTTTATTATCTACACCTAGTACTTATTTAAAATAATATTGTCTTTAACCCTGCATTTAGCTTTTGGAAACCACTGAAAATCAAACTGTTGAGAACAAACAAATTATTTTAATTATTTGAGAACCATTTGCCCCTATTTTTATTTTAAAACTGTTTGTACAGAAACTACATGAGTACTTCAGATTTTTCATATAATTGTGCATCTGCTGACATCATGTTTCTATTCTTTTCCCCTTTTTTTAATATTCCTTAAAATTCCTCACACTTTTGGCTCTTGATTTCCTTAAAAACTGTGGCATGCAATTTTTTTTGTCTTACTCCAGGTTTTATATAACCTCTTGATTATATTCATAAACTTGTTTTTATGTTGCTAAACTGGAGAAAGCAATTAATATTCTTTTTTCTCAGTGACTTTACAACTCTTTTCCATGCCTCCTTAGTTTCTTTATTAGCCTTTCGTTTCTTTCAATCAAATTATTTCCTTTTAAAGAGCAAACTCATGCTCCCACTGTTTATTATAAATAATTTCACAGTCAGCTTGAAAAAGCCATGCTACGAATTCCTGTTCCCTATCAATTCCGAGAATAACTCAACTTTACCAGGAGTCAATCAGCATCAAATAACCTTACTCCTAGTCTTATATACATTCTGCTACTTACAGATACTTTTGATTTTATTTCTATTTTCATATTTTTTTTCCCCGTTTTATTCTTTTTTTGAAATAGGGAGCATCGAACAGAAAAAAAATTTGGACTGATTTTTAAGTGGGTAGTAACAAAACTAGTAGGATTGGACACCACTCCAATTGGCATCATGCCAATTTGCTACATAGTGCATAATACATACTCTAACAGACAGGATAACATATGCCTTTAGTATAATAACATCTATATAGAACTGCATAGAAAAAAAATTGCATTTTTTCCCTTCTATCAAACTTTTTTCAAATTAGTTTCTGTGTAAAGAATAACAATTGCTTCACATGATCATTAATAATATATATGGGTGGCATGTCACTTGAAAATGTTCAATTTCTGTAGAAGCTAACAGCATAAGTTTCCTCCTTTGGGATACTGACACTTGTTTTCTTTACATTTGCAAATGATTGATTCAGAATAGCAGTAGAGAATGGCAGGAGACTTTAGATTTTAGATTATCTTATATCCTTGATCAGTTTTGATAGGACTATGGCATGCTGTATGAAATATAGAAGATTCAATGCGGAGAAACTGCAGTCTGTAATGGTGCACAAGAATGCCTTTTGAAACTGATAGATACGAAAAAAGTCTTCCTATAGGGAAAACACTGAGATCATCTTAGCATTGTTCTGGCAGACTTAAAAAAATTACTTATTTTCTTTTTTTTTTAAAATCTTTTTCTTGAGAGTGTATTCCCGTTCCTGCAATGTTAAAATAAAAACTTAACTATTTGATTAAATGGAGTTGGGCACTATTGTCAGAACACTCTGAAATCCACAGACAAAAATGTTATATGCTTTTTAGGGACCAGAATTATCTATGATTGTTTAATGTTTTGCCCATGTAAAACAAACAAACAAAAAAAATGCTTGTCTCATCAGATGTGGTTTTTGTTTCTTTTTTTGTTTCCTGTGGTTTCTGATTTCCTTTTAGCGAGGTATTGTCTCTGTTTTACTTTTCATCTCAAGTTTTGTCTCAGTTCAAAGTTCAAAAGGAAAATCATCCCTTTTTCTAGGATTTGCCTAAACTGAAAATTTTAGATTGAGTTTTATCAATTAGGTGTACACCTTCTAATTATAGTTTTATTTCATTGTCTCTGATAAGATCAACTCTATGACATTCATTTCATATATTATATATTACATATATTTCATTCATCTGAAGATAGATGAGGACACTATTGTACCCTGGAAAGAGCAAATGACCTATACCATGTTTATCTGCTGTATCACTTCAGTGCAAAATTAAGGCAAGTGGAAACAAAATCAGTTCTGCTATGTAGTCACACTTTAAAATAATCAGAAAACTCAATTACTGCAGATTGTAAAAAATAAAAACAAATTATTGCATAGTCTTTGAAATAAAGGGTGAAAAGTTCTAATGAGCAACATAGTCAGACTCAATTTTGTGCTCATACATTTAGTTCTAATGTTAATGGCACATTGAAGAAATACTACTGAACAACAGGAAGCTGTTAAAAGAAATTTGAAGTATGTCTGAGTCTAGGACCAATCAGTCTATATTCATATATGATACTGTACATCTTTAATGTTATCTTCCTCCACCAATCTTGTTAATTAGGTAATTATCACTGTCCAAGTACTCTGTCTTTGAGTGAGTCATGGTCAATTTTTTTATTAAATTTGCATACAAATGTCACATCACATGGTTCTTTTGCACAACTCAGTGACAGAATTCATTCCTGCATTAGTAACTAAGTTGGTGTTCAATGGCATATTTCATCTGCTAGGTGTTGAGGTGGGAAAAGGTTACAAATTTAATTGAGGTTAAAAAAGAATGATAATTAGTAAAATCAAATTAGAAAAACAGGATATAAGGTTAGAGGAAGAGAACTAAGTTTTAATGAAGTTAAAAAATATAATTATTGGGCTCCAGTTTCCTTTGACCAATATTTCAGAATCTCCCTATACAGCATATGCGTTAACACAGTCTGGCTGTAGCCTGTTGTCTCTTCGTTGGAAAAGGTTTGATGGAAAAAGGGATTTTCCATGAGTAAAATGTAATACTATATAAGGAAGGATATACTGGAACTGGAAGTCACTGAAATATTCAAGGCTTTGAGATAGAAACATTTCTTTAAATGAAGATGGCTTCATTCTGCCTCTGAAAGACATGTCCTCTCCCCAACTCCCTTCCCTTTTCTCCACACTTAAATTACTGGGGCCAGAGAATATTGATCGATGATTTCTCTTTGATCAATGGAACAGAAATAGGAAGATTAGTAAGGAAGTATACGAGCTGTGAACACAAAAATAACAATTTCAGAAACATTTTGGTTTAGTAGTGTTCAAATACGTCAAAGAGACCGTATTAACTTGAGTGAAATCCATCTGACTACTGTAAGAACATATCCATTTTTATGGTGAATATTTCTAAAAGCAATAAAGTCTGTTTCTCATTAATCTTAAAGATCACAAAGGGACAAAAAATCACGAGTGACAAGTCTTCCTAGAGGTCAAACCTTCTATCACATTGCCAGTGAGAGAGAATTGGTTTACATTCCCAAATCTTTCCTGCAGAGACATCACACACAGTGCCTGTACAATTGCATCAGTTGCAACTGTTATTGTTTTGTCTACTGGGATTTTTTTCTATATTATTATCTGTTTTTTCATAATGGTAGCTGTAAGAGAAAGAGACTTAAAACTTACCTTTTTCTTGATTTTTCCCACCATGTAATTTACCCATTTAAAATATATTAGGTAATTACATGTGTAATGGTATTTAAGATGCAAAGATCTTTTTCTTTTGTTGATAGTAATTAATTAGTTTTCACTTGAGTGTTTTTCTAGCTGTGATATTTTGAGATGTTCAAAATAATAATTGATAGATTTGGTTAAGTATATTTCACTAATTAGGGCGCTGTGGGGATTTGTAATTGATTTAATTGAAGTTGAATGAATTAGTAGATATATGGGTAGCATATAAAAAGGAACACATGAGACTGTGGAAGATGCAGATACTTGGAAACAGAATAACTGGCTGAGAAGTTATGTTTTATCTGTTGATTGTTCACAAGGACTTGATCATAAGGACGTAAGATTTCTCCTTATTTTTGAATTACATGTTAAATTAGAAAAAGGTTGTTCTGTAGGGCTGTATTTTACATATGAGCACTTGTTTGTATATGGACACTGGCATATATTTTTATATATAGAAATACACACACATATACTTTCTACATACATATATATTCATAAGCATATAATTGTGAATATCTGATCTCTTCCCTGGTTTTACTATGTGTAAGAATATACTTATATGTACAAATACATTTTCAAACACACGTATGCCATGTTTGTTCTTTACATGTACCCAAAAAGTAATGAAGACAAAGGGAGTTAACTTTTTTTTTAAGAGAACAAGTAAGAAATTAAGTGATAGCACAAATTTGACACAGAGGTTCAAACCATTAAGTATACAGAAGTAATCTGAAGGGTTCATGAGATGAACAAAGAGGACTGGAGCCAAAGCTGCACAACAAGAATTCCTCAGCCACATGGACCAGGGAAAACAAGATATAAACTTAAGCCCACTGACCATTTTTCAGTCTCTGTTGCTGCATCTCCTCTCATCAGTCAGAGTAGTTAAACGTCTCTGTCTGTCCTTGTGGCCGGTGACTGCAAGGGGAGTTCATTGTGGACATATACTTTATTTGTTGGCTATAGAAAGGGGAGCTGGAAAGGCACACTGTCTGTTGGGCTATGAGGCTTTCTTTATATCTGGTGGCCAGTTATGCTGACAGGCAGTTTTGCACCATTAGTAATGCATGTAACTTTCTGCTACACCAGTCCAGGATGTGACCTGCAGCATTAGAGGATTTTTTTTCTTAATGATTTGTGCACATCAGAAATGTAAATATATTTTAGTAGATTTTCCTTATTTCACATATTATTTATTTTGATTTTTACAAGTGTAACTCAACACTGGTGCTGTGAAACTACTCTATATACTAGACTGCTGCAGTTTTTTACAAGTATGTTGCAGAGTTTTGTGCTAGACTGTTTTGGTGGTTTCATATCAGACCGTTGCAGTTCTGGAGATATGTTTTGATAATTCTTTCATCCCTAGAGAACCAGAAGCCTGAAATTTTGCCTGTTACCTTTCATTTCATGGAGCTTAAACATGGGGAGGCACTGCTTAATACATGTCCACAATGAAAATGTGTGCACATTTACTGATGCATAGCTAGTTTTGTAAAACAAGATGTACTTAAAATCAAGGCAGGTAAAATGCATACATCTGTTGCACTGATAGCCTCTTTACAGTCAAAGACAAAGCACACTTCATGTGCAAGTAAATACAGGAATTAATTATTAGTATAATTGAGATCTTTGAGTCTAATAATTATTAGCCCAGATCTAATTGTTGTAGAAAAAGAAGAAATAACAATTCAGTTATAATTGTTCAACACACACTTCTCATTTGCTTCACCTTCCCCTGCTCTTCAGGCTCCTAACATTTGTGGCTTCATATCGGGTTGAGTTTTATGGGATTTATCCACAGTATGAAGTACTTCACCAGGAGGAGTGTGATGCTGGTAGCCTTTTCTGCCTAACTGTAGGATACACCTGGGGACATTTTCTATATTTGATACTGCACTCTTACACTCTTCTTTTTCTTCATGGGTTTGCAGCTCTATGCTCTATCTAAACTCACTGTATATGGGGTCTTTTACGTACGTTAGATATTAACTCTTAGTTCTCTCTAATAACATGTTTTTACCAGCTCCAAACCTCCATTTCTTCTACTTAATAAGGGAGCAGTTTATACGCAAAAGGCTTTCCAGGCCCCACTTGTTCCTCATCTCTTACCATCCCCTGCCTATACTTCTCTACTCTGCATCATCTGCCTCCACTTCTAAAGGCCTCTGCAGTTATACCAGGTCTGCATTTATCTGCTTTATGTCACTATATTAAGTCATAAATACCTCATTCTACATTGATTACTTGCTCGCTACAGTTATCTAAATAAAACTGTGATTGTAATACACAAAGATAAAAAAAAGCATAAGAGTGAGCATTAGGCTTCTGGTGTAGTGCCTTGTGGGGGTGTTGGTTCATTCTGGTCTGAGCAAGAAAGACCTGCAAGACTTTGAACTATCTCTTAAAATGCTTTTTATCTGAGCTAACACTAAAAAGATGTTAATATAGATAATTTTACATCCCTTCAGACGTTGGAAACTCCAAGATTTGTGATATGAAATGGGCTTCAACCAGGGCACAGCACACTGTCATGGTCCTGTCCATGTAAATGTTACTTTGTTTCGATCATTTCAAGTCTTACAGCACTTTTTTAAAGGCAAGTAATTCTATCAGTTATTTTTACCTTCAAATAAAAAGGATGTTGACACCAGAACTGCAAACCCACTCCTTGGTTACAATTAGCTGGCTGCATTCACCCTGTGGCAAGGGATGATGTGCAGCACAGCACAGGCCTGAAAGCAACGCTGTGCCTGCTGGTAGCACAGCACACGCCTACACCCACTCAGGTTAACTGCTGTGTGGATCACTACCTCCTCAAAGTGCGATGGTCTTCCCATCAGGATCACTACACCTGGTCTCTCAGAGAGATTGCTAACACTGCTAAATCAAGGGAAACAAAGCTGCAGGCAAGTCAGGAAAATTTGAGTCAGTTGTCTCAGTTCTGAAACCCTGCAAACTCAGTCAAAGATTATGGCCATTTACCAACACTTTATTTCAGGGCTACATAATTACAAATCAAACAATATAGAAAATATTATTTATACAATTAATTGTCTTATGATAGATGAGACATGGGCACTATCACTTGTACCTTATAGAATAAAATCTTTTTTCATGTTCAAGTACATTAACATTTACAGAACCTTAAGGAGAAACCCTTGCCCAGAGTTTAAAAAATGTTTTTAAAAAAATACATTATTTGAATATACATATTTTTAAGCATTAGTGAAATGAGTATAATTAGGTTAAATATAGCACACTGAAACTAAAGAATTCACAAGAAGGATATAACTGAATTACCACCCCAAAAAAGCTGAAATTCCCAGAGCAAGTTGGGAGGAATAATAACACGATGAAAATGAAGGGAAGGGAACAGAGAGTATTTAAGGCTAAATTAATGTATATCCAAAGGTTATGCACGTCATGTAGTAATAAATACTGAAAGAATAAAAAAGGTCAGTAGGTATGTACAGAAAGTCTAAAAATAATTGAAGCAGGAAAATAGCCTATCAAAGTTATAAAATATCCAGCAAGAACATAGAAGAACTTAAAATGAACCCTTACTGAGAAAAGTAATTTGGAAAATAATAAAAGGAAGAATCAAAGTGATGTGATGTTAGGAACACCTTTAAAATATCATGATCATTTCTACTTAATACGAGGTGTGGTCTTCACAGCTACAAAATCGGCTCCTTGAGTGCTGCACCTCAGAAGAAAATAGATGTAGATTATTTCAAAAGACTAATGATGGATGAAATAACAAATGGAAGCTACTTTGAAGACAGTTTTATCTGTGTTCAAGTGTGAAAGTATAAAAGCATCAGGATACTATTTCAACTCCTACCTTTTTCCTGCTTCCTTCTCCCCTCCACAGCATTTTTAATTAGGGTTGAATGAAATTGTTCAATTTTTGAAACATTTGATTTCACATTTGAGCACCAGGCAACAGAAAATTGCAAACAGGGACTATGAACATAAATAGAAAGAAGGGAATTATCTTTTTTCACTCAACAGCTTAAGCCTTTCTGATTTCAAGTCAATAATGGTTTAATACAAAATAAAATGTTGGAAGGAACACTGGGGGTCAAATCTGTACTCAAAACAGGAATTACTTTGAATTCAGACCAGATTTTGCAGAATCTTCACCAATTTTTTATATCACTAAAGATAGTTTGGCAACTTTACCAAAAGTCAGGTTCCTTGGCCTCCTTTCACAGTTGCTTTTTAATCATCTTGGAATTCTTCACTTTCCTGTACAGAGAAATGCAAAATTGGTAATTCACATGCTGTCTCAAGAGAGCCAAGTAGATTGGGATAATCACCTGATGAACTGCCTGCTCTTTGTTAATATGGCCCAGTATCACAGAGTGGGTCAGGTTGGAAGGGGCTACAATGGGTCAGCTGACCCAAGTTCCCTGCTCAAGCAGTGTCATCCTAGAGCACAATATGCAGGATTGCATTCAGATGATTCTTGAATATCTCCAGTCAGGGAATCCACAACGTCTCTGGGCAATCTGTTTCAGTTCTCGGTCACCCACACAGTAAAGTTGTTTTTCCTCATGTTCAGGTGGAACTTCATGTGCAGTAGTTTCTGCAAATTGCCTCATGCCTTATTACTTGGCACCACCGAGAAGAACCTGATTACATTCTCTCGACACTCTCCCTTCAGACACTTATACACATTGATAAGGTCTCCTCTTGAGGCTGAACAGGCTCAGCTCCCTCAACCAGTCCTCATAAGAGAGATGCTCCAGTCCCGTAATCATCTTCTTAGCCCTCCACTGGACTTGTTCTAGGAGCTCTATGTCTCTCTTATACTGAGGAGCCCAGAACTGGACACAGCACTCCAGATGTTGCCTCACCAGGGCTGAGTAGAGGGTCAGGACCATCTCCCTCAACCTGCTGGCAATGCTCTTCCTGATGCATTCAGGATGCTGCAAGAGTACACTGTTAACTCCTGTTCAAACTGCAGACCCCTGTTCCTACCTTTCTGGTTTTGCTTTGATCTCCAATCCCCCCCCCCAAAAAAAAATAAATCCAAATTAAGGTCCTACTGGCTAGATTAGTAAGGCTGTTGGCAGACGTGCTCTTGCTCTGCTTTGTTATCTGACTCCTTCCCCTTTCCAGAAGTCCTTGTTCCTCAAGGAGATAACCAGGAGTGTAAAAGCATGTCCATAAGAACTTCTCCATCTCTCATTAACATCCCTGAAGCCCTATGACTTACATCCTCCATCAATCCTTGCACCTAGTAGGTCAGCACCTCAGCTAGAACACACCTTCCCAAGGTATGTCCCACAGGAATTAGGGAGCCACACTCAGTGCTTCCTAAAACCTGAAACATGGATAACTTTGTCCTCCCTCCTTTTTCTGTCTCTGACATGACAGAGAGTTACTCCAGCGAGTGCTAAGGACTAAGTTCTGTATTGCAGAACCATGCTTGTTGCACCAAACACCTTGCATGCCAACTGCTGTGTTAAGTGCTAAGGCCCTGTTTGCATACTCTGCTTGCCAGTACTTCTGGTCATGGATGCTCTCTAGGTATTAGTTAAATCAGATCTCAGTTGTCTTACGGTCAATTACTTCTGCTTTGTCTTTTTTCTTCCTGACTGCAACATGCTGACTGCATGAATCCTGAATCTCCCGCACATTCCTTCTCCTCACCCTGTGCTCCCAAAAGCAAATTCACAAGCAGAGATGAAAGCAGAAACATTTTAAGAGGTGCCATCCTTTGCTTGCTTTTACTAGCTCTGGAAACTTGTGTTTCTCTCTGTTGATCACCCCCTTTTTTCTGCATATAGATGCATAGTTTGTTCTCAGTTTTTTGGCATGTTACTTTTAAAATTAAAGTCACTGAGAAGAGCTGAGGAGTTGCTCACTAATATCCATGCCCTTTTCTTTCCCAGTCATATGCTCCTGTAGTGCAATTGCTCAATCCAAAGGAACTGACACTTTGAAGTGCAACACAGAAGTAAGGAAAAAAAAAAAAAAAAGTCGGCAAAGCTGAGAGCTTGGGAAAGTCCAGGGAGAGGAGCAAGGGGGAGACAGATAGGGCCAGACCTGTGAGGTGACAGAACGGGGTTGAGACCAGAAGTTGTCGAAAGTCACAGAAAAAAATTTTCTCTCAGGATCTAAACACCAGAGTGTATATATCTCCTCTAAACAGGACTAACAGGAGCATTTCACTGCTTAGACACTGTAGGAAAGCCTGTAACTTCTTAATGTTTCTCACCCATGCTTACAAAACACAGATGTTTGCACTCCAGACTAAGTTGCTTTTCTCCTATAGATGTGTTTCTTAGCTATTTTAAATGATCAAATTCACTTGGCTTCTCCTGGGACACTTTCCTTTTTCACCCTCTTTTTCCAGTTTCAAAGGACTAAAGGCTATTCAGATCTAGTTACATGCTAAAGTGAACATGTAAAATCTTTTTGTCTTTTTAAACATTCTTTGTTTTCCTCCATCACGAACCTCACTGAAAAGTATTCGAAATTCTGGCAACTTTTTAGTTTGTAATTTTTCTCCCTACACAACTTCTCAAACTTCAAAAGTCTTCACTGCATCTCATACTGGATGTGAGACAACGAACAAAGCAGAATTTTATGTCTAGAATCTCGATTGTTCACCATGTTTTCTGCTGCTTCAATGTAGCTGAAATTTAAGAGAATGAATGTCCAAATTAGTGTAAATATACTCTTTTCTGGAAAATCAGTTCCTTGGGTTTTTTTCCTCTGGTGGTGGATCTCTGTGTTCTCAAGCTATTTCTATTCCAGTTTGTCATTTCCCCCCCTTTTTATTTCTCCTCTCCTCAGGAGAGTTGGTTTTTTACCTTCTAGACAACCAGGCTTAAAAAATCAATATGACATAGTTATTTGTTGTTTTTATCTGTCCCATCTTGCTTGCCAAAGTCTTCCTGCAACTCAGGCTTTTAAATTAACTCCTAACTTCTCTCCAGGCTTATATATGGTGCTACAAGACAAGGGGAGGAAGGAGCACATGGTCTGCAGATCGTAGCTGTCTGAGAATTATATGCTAACAAAAAAATTAGGATAGAGTCCTAATGATTATTCAAATTCTAGTCCCACAACAGCATGAATACAACTCTACTGCTGGCCTAAACTCAGAATATCAGAATACTTTCCTGTATTTCTTCTTAGTATGGGTATTCTACAATCACTGGTTTTTAGGCTAGATTTCAGTATGCAACTTACAAGAAAATTTTCAACATTCTAGAAGAGTAATAGAAGAAATCATTTACTTGTAAAAGAAAACCTGCTACCTCCAATCCTTAGATTAAAAAGATTTTGTATGCCTAACCCTGGTTCAAGTGTCTTCGCAAGGGAGATGTCGACAGATGCCACAGAACCGGTAAAGTGTACTCCAATTTAAAAGACAGACAAAGTGTGTGGCTTAGCTGTTTCTACCATTGGTAGAAAATCTCTGGTACAGAAACTTTAACACTAGAAACAGTTAAACAGTTCTCTCAGTGTGTTGATTAAATTTCAGCATTTAAGTCCTGCATGTGCCCAATCTGAGTGGGAAATGAACTCACTGAGGTGAAGAAATACTCAGGAAAAGTGGGTTTCCACAGGACACAGTGCCACCAGGTAAGTGCTTATGGCACTTATGCACAATCATATTCCCATTAACTTTGGTGAAGGAGATACTAATGTTGCAGCGAGCAAGCAGTCCCATTCCCCAATCACAAAATTACAACAGCAAATAAATTATATTTTTCATGTGTCTGAGATACGAAGTCTAATGAAGAAAGCCCCTCCAGGCTCCCTTGGAGATGCTAAAAAAACTCAAACTAAGCTGAGAATATGAAATAAGCCTGAAAACTGCCAATATTTAAATTAGCAGAATCCAGAGGTGGGGTTTTATTGTTTTGTTTATTAATATGAGATAGGATAATCAGGGAGGAAAATGTAATCGTAAAATTAGAGCAAAAATAGCACATTTAAGAGATTTTTTCTCTCAGTGTTTTCTTCATTGAGTTTAATTAAACCTTCCATAGCTGATGAGCAAACTTCCAGTTAAGTTCTTGTAATAAAAGAGTAAGCGTATAAAATAACTGCCTTCGTGGTTAACCACATTTGAAAACCAGGTATTCTACTGAATGTTAGAGCTGTGAAAGAATTATGTACATTTTTTTCAAAGTTGTGTGTCTAAAACTAGTACATTTATAATTAAACCACTGATCTAGTTGAAATGAAAATAGAAGGTCATAAGATTAAAATTTTTATGTTCACTCTCATAGAAAATTCTGTACTAGGAGTGTCAGAGGGGTGAGATAGGAAGTAAAAGGCTTGACGGAATGCAGAAAACAAAGGAATTTGTTGTTTCCAACCAGGTCAGTCAATTCCAGTAACTCAAGCAGCCACGAGAAACCATGAGGCCCTCTCTAGGAATGCTGCTTAACCTCAGAATGCCATCCATTGCTGTTATTGGATGTCTATGTCTATGGTATTCAGCTTCTGTGAAAAACAACAAAAAGCGACTTAAAAGAAAGAAAACTAGAAAGCGTGTGGTACAGACAAAATTAGCATCTGATATTGATGACAGGAGTCATGACACTTTGGAGAGGGAGAAATTTTGAGAAAACTTTTTTAGATAGCAGATAAGCACAGCAACTCAACTGGCTTCATAAAGTGATAAAAAAGAATTTCAGATTCTAATGTTCATGGGGCATGAGTTGATATTTTATTAAAATGTAAGATGGCTCCAGATAGTAGGTATGTTAATGCACATACATCTATAAAACCACCCTCCTGAATAAACTTAGCTTCCTTGGAAAGTGGGAACATGTCAGCTATTTCTATAGGTAGAAGGGATTTTATCTGCCGTATTATTTTCATTCCCTGTTGTCCCATTCTGGTTCCTCAAAATAGTAATGTGGGAAAGATAGATGACCTTCCACACCTCTCATTCACATAGAGTTCATGTTGGCTGACCACATGCAAGGTCTGTGTTACCATTCTGACTTTCTCTGAATTTAGTTCTTTGTGTTGTATATTTTTATGAGGTATTGAAATGCTATATACTTGTATGACTTTACATAGTAGTGTAACAACTTGAACCATGACCTGCCTTTCCTACGAGCCTTCATTTTCACCTTTGACAGTGAGCTCAGCCTTTCCAGATTGTGCTCTGCGAGGAAATTGATGAATATTATGCTAAATATAAACACTATAAAATATTAGGTATTAAAGGTTATCAAGTTTCAAATAACATTTCAATGATAGATGTTGACTAAGAATTTATGTTAGGCTTAACATACCAAATACCTGAATATTTGCATTTTTGAAATATTTGTTTCCTGACTCATCTTGTAATACAGAGTTCCCTGAATAAATGGAAATATAAATGTTAGCTTTATATGAGACTTTATCACTGAAAAGTGACCATTCTTTTGTTATGATACCATTGCTGCACTTTGACTATAGAAGTATAGCCTACTGAAAGTCTTCTTACTAAAAAGCTAAGTAAAACCTCTGTCGTATTTTGTTAGAAATCAGGTTTATCATATCAAGAGCAAGGCAGTAAATAAATGTCATTTCTGCTATGTACAGTCCTGGCCTTACTACTGCTCTCAATGTGTAGCTGCATGTCCTAGCACACCAAACTATTCACAAGTTTCAAAATAAATAGTCTACTTTATTGTGCTGATTTGTATGGAGTTCTGCAACCTTCCGTATCTGCAGCATCTATAAACTCCTGCTGACATTTGCTGTATTTCTGCTCCTATATAATACATCTGCAGAGCAAGTCCGGAAAGTCAGGTCTAATGCAAACTGTACTGAAGTTAGTAGAGAGTCACCCATTACTTCAGTGGCTTTTCAATAAGGTCATAGATTTAAGAACAAAAATACTTAGAGAGTAGAAGTTACATTACTGGCTTGGAAAAGTTACTGAATATGCACTTCCTTTATGCAAATTTCTAGTCAGTTAACTGCTAATGGCAGTTGATGTGGTTGTTCATTCATTTCAAATAAACTTTCTGCCTGAAGCACCAATAATTCAACACTATGCCAGAAGGAATGAAACCCAGCAAAACAGAAGTTCTGCATTGCATACTAAGCTATCTTACCATTATTATTGGTCCAACAAACAGTGGATGATACATTAGAAATTAATTTCTTCTCAGAATGTCTTACAAGCCAAATTTCAAAGACAAGAGGTCATCAAGTGACCTAGACTTTTTCTCCTTGGGCCTTTACAATCAAGTCATGTCTGGGCCTTGAGGGGTGTAATAAGTGGTTTAGGTTGGCTCAGAGCACATCTTTGAAGTGAAGATACCAGACATTGTCACCTACTTTACTTTGGTTCACATTGCAAACTGTCCTGGCACACATAGAATCATAGAATAGATTGGGTTGGAAAAGACCTCCAAGATCATCAAGTCCAACTCCTGATCCAACTCCAATTACTATATTATGGCACTAAGGGCCACATCCAATCTCGTTTTAAAAACCTCCAGGGATGGTGAATCCACCACCTCTCTGGGTAGGCCGTTCCAATGCCTGATTACCCTCTCTGTAAAGAATTTCTTCCTAACATCTAACCTGCAGGGGTTTGAAGTTGATAAATCACTTGTCTATCATTGGTTCCTCTGTTGCCATAGTTATTATATTGTCTCCTTGTATTGGCTAGCTAAATGGCCAATCCCCTCTTTTCCCCACCAGCCCTTATAAGCTGGGGGGAGATTTGAATAAACTCTCTTCGCTGCTGGACTTCCTGGGTGCTGCGTGGTCTCTGTCTCCTGGCATAGGTGCCTCCGCCGCCTGTCCCTGCCACGACGGACAGGCGGCGGGGCGGGGGGGGGTGATTTCAGCCCTGGAAACCTTCACAGAGCGGCCGGGAGAGACCCTCTAGAAACCACACAAACTGCAACACTAACCTAAACCTC
>NW_020955869.1:243101-249821 GCF_003031625.1 Empidonax traillii
CTGCAACACTAACCTAAACCTCCCCTGGCAGAGCTTGAGCCCATGTCCCCTTGTCCTATTGTTGGTTGCCTGGGAGAAGAGACCAACCCCCACCTGGCTATAACCTCCCTTCAGATAGTTGAAGAGAGTGATGAGGTCACCTCTAAGCCTTCTCTTCTCCAGACTAAACAACCCCAGCTCCCTCAGCCTCTCCTCATAGGACTTGTGCTCAAGTCCCTTCACCAGCCTCGTTGCTCTTCTCTGGACCTGCTCCAGCACCTCAGTATCCTTCCTGAACAATGAAATGAACATGAAATGAATACTTTTAGGATGAAACCAAACTTGAAATGCACTTCACTAACAACACTTTTCTGAAGCAAATCATCCTTCAGGTAATCAGGGTGAGCCTAGAACTAGTTCAAAGCAGAAAACCCTTGAAAATGTTGTGCCAAGACCACCACTTATTTTGCTCTGCAAATTCATACTTATTCATTAGCTCTGTTGTTCATGTAGATCTAGCCTCGGTGTTTCATGTAGGATGATAAATTGTTCCTAGCTGAGGCTTTGCTAAGAAACTGGTTGCCAGTAAGTGTCTCCTTGCTTTATTTTTGTTCCATATATGTGAGTCCTGATGTGCTGGGGAATTTCATGCTAAATAGTTTCTATCTGGTCATACATTTGTTTCCTCTAAAATTAAAAAAAAATAAAAGTAAAAAAACAAAACAACAAAACAAAACAAAACAAAACAAAACAAAACAAAACTCCTGAGGATACTTGGGTCCAAAAAGAGTTGTTTGACACTCCCATTCCCTACCTTCCCAAACAGCAACAAAAGGTTATTAGTGATAAAGTTGATTAGCAAGGCCTCGCACAGTTACAATGTAACAGTAGATGATGTTAACGAGTTTTGTGACTTGAACTTTACATTCTGGAGTGCTGGGCCTCTCTCAGAATTTCCCAGTGTAAAAGACACATGGGCATATTGGAACTAGTCCAGCAAAGGGCCACTAGGATAACAAAGTTTTTGAAGCATCTGACATACAAGGAGAGGCTGAAAGAGCTGTGACTGTTCAGCCTGGACAAGAGAAGGACTGAGGGACTTTATCAATACAAATACCTGAAGACAGGCATACAGAGAAACACAGGAGGTGCTCTTTGAACATAAGAAAACACATTTTTTGATGTGAGAGTGATAACTGAACTCAGAAGAAGGTTCTCCAGAGAGGTTTTGGAATCTTCATTACTGAAGGCATTAAAAACCTAAGTAACCTTCTCTGAGTCACCCTGTTTTGAGCAGGGGCATTAGACTAGATGATCTTCAGAGGTCCCTTGCAACCTTAAACATTCTGTAATTCTGTAGTTTGACAAATTAATCAACTTGTAACTTAGTAATGTCAAATGCTTAACTTATTCAGTGCCTACAGTTGAATCTTTTAGGATCTGTGTAATTGCACATTTTTAGGAGATGTGTATAGCAGTGAGTTGAAATGACAAGGTCACTGTGTTTCCCACGTAATCACCAAGCCTTTTGGTATTTAAAATACACTGTCATCCATTATTTTCTCTCCAAGTTTCTTGTCTGCTAAATGCGGCTTAGAGACATGTTGTACAAGAGGTTATGTTAATATAAAATCATACCTGAGTAGCTCTTATTTTTCAGGTTTCTCAAAGACAATATTATATTTTGCCTGTCTGACAATGAGTGAGCCCTAATTATAAAACCTGTAAAATTTTATCTCATATTTCTTTGTTAGAAGCTTTGCTTATGTATTATTGCAGAATGTACATGATAAAGATTCTGAAAATTATGAACCTTTTCTACATCAATGTTTCTTTAAAGAAGGAAGGAAAATATTAAATTGTATTTTATTAATATTCCACTAAATATGGTAATTACTAGATTAAGTAACCAGAAATGTGTAGAGTTGTTAATTGGCTAAGTTTCAAAATACCTTTTACTTATCTAAGATGAGCAATGAATGGAGAGATGCTGTCATCATAGAGTACAGTGAAACAGAGTTTTCTGCAGCAGTGAAATGGTGGTAAAACCCTAAATTTTTCATTATTAGCCTTAAGTTCTAATACAATAACAAAAATATTTCCAAGGAAATGAAAATCTGTATAAAATATATAAAATATAAATATACAGGAAGAACTATTTTTTTCTTCGAATTTTCCCTGAATCAAACAAATCTGATTGGTTTATATGGTTAAAACAGGCAGTAAACACAAAAAAGGTCTAGTTCATGGAGCAGTTTACAGGAGAAGTTTATCAGTCATGCTGGAGAAAGTCTCTTCCTAATGGATTTTGCTCTCTCTTAGAATTGTTAGCTAATGCATACCCATTGGTGCCAGCTATGCTACGATTCATCTTAAGTAACTTATGTATCTAGGAATGAGTCAGTACAGTAGCTTCCATCAGGAGGGTGAAACAAAGCAGTATTTCTGTCTTACTTCATCTCCATTAATTACGAACATAATAAACCACAAGCTTAAAGTGACTTCTAAATTGCAAGTAACTATACTTTCTGAACATGCATTTTCTGCAATTTGGCAGGTAGGCCATAAGATGTCTGGTAGGTTTTGATTGGCAAACACTTATGTGTATATAATTTAACGCACAGAGAAGGCAGTGGGTTGCCCTTTATGGTCCATCTATTCACAAACTAGACAGAGCATGGCCAGCATTCTGGCCGTGCCTCCACCATACTCCTGCCCCAAAGATAAAGCAAACTCTTTACAAAGGAAACTAAATTGTTTCCATGACTAATATTTTGAGCAATATTTTCTCTAACCACAGAAACTGTGTTTTTTAGAAGGTATAGGAGCAGATTAGAGGCAGGTGCTGTCTGATCACTTTGTAACTAACCAATACTTATACTTTGCACAAAACAAGACACGGCTTTCGAATAAAAAGACATTTTACTACTTAGTCACTCATCAAAACTCAAACTAGAATCAATCATTCTTGAATGTATCAGAATCATTTAGGTGGGCTTCTCTAAGCTTTCATCTTAAAATTCCCTTTCTTCTACCACCAAGAGAAATTATTGAGGGTAAACTGATAAGTAAAATACAGAATCACGGAATGGTTGAGTTTGAAAGGGACTTCTGGAGGCCATCTGGTTCAACCTCACTGCTCAAGCAGGGACACCTAAAGTCAGTTGCCCAAGACCATGTCTGGAGGACCTTTAAGTATCTCCAAGGAGGGAGAGCCTATAATCTCTCTAGGCAACCTGTGCCCCTGCTCAGCTGCCCTCATGGTGAAAAAGTACATCCTGATGGAACCTCCTGTGTTTCAGTTTGTGTCTATTGCCTCTAGGCCTGTCACTGGGCACCACTGAAAACAGCCTGCCTTCATTTTTTCTCAGCATCCTCCTTTCAAGGGGCTATATATGCTGGTAAGATCCCTCTGAGCCTTCTCTTCTCCAGGCTGAACAGCCACAGGTCTCTCAACTTTTCCTCTCAGAAGACATACATCAGACCCAAGACTGGACTAAAGCCCCAGTTGTTCAACTACAGTTGTGATTCTGGAAGGTGTTGTATAAGTTTATTGTATCCATGACCACAGTCTTCACAAGAATTAGCAGCAGTTAGTTTCATAATTTGGGCTTTATTGCCTCATTTAAAATGTGATTCAGCACATCAAAGTTTGTCACTCCAATTTCAATGGAGATCAAAGGTAAAACTTTGAGATTTCTTACAGATTCTGATAGCAGTGGAAAATTGACTGCAAGTAGCTCAACAGCTAAATGTTTTTAATTGATTATTTAATGTGTTAGTACAGTGTTTCCTAATTAAAGACTATAACGTAGATCTCTTTAGTATTAATAGATATTTTATACTCTGTATGTTTTATTTTGTATTACATTTCTTCATACACCCCCAATAAGCTACTACTTTTTTGCATTCAAAACAAAAGTGAACTGTATAATATTTTTCCTCTTTTCCACCTCTGTCTTCATGCAAGTACTACGTCTTATAAAATACATTTTTATTTAGGCATATATCATATTAGCAGTCTATATTTTCCCACAGCTCTTCCTACTTTACTGTAGATCCAGTGAATTTAACATGATTGCACTGATATGACAGTTGTTGAACCACTATCCACAGCCTAATGCAAAGCCATATAGCAAGAGTAACTGGAGGCAGAAGCAGAAAATGTCTGGCAGGAATTGCTGGTAGTTGGCCTTTCTCAACTATCGTCTCACTCTGAATGAGAAACGGAGGCCAGACTACAGCAATTAAATTCTAGACACAGCAAAGGCAGAGAGCTGAAAAAGGAATTTGGAGAGATGGAGCTTGAAGTTAAACAAAAGCTGCAAGAGGGATGTTAAAAAAAAAAAAAAAAAAAAAAAAAAAAAAAAAAAAAAAAAAAAAAAAAAAAAAAAAAAAAAAAAAGGAAAAAGAAAAAGAGAGAAAATTTTGGAAAACATATATTCATTGGTTACATTTATAAATGTCAGAAAAAAAAATCCCTATTTTTGCATCTTCAGATATGAAATCCATATTCTAAACATATTATTACATCCTATTAAAATGTTACCTTATTTTACCAAAAAGACACAAACATCTTAAATTCATCAGGCGACTCTATTCTTTCATTTTGTAAGTTTATATATTGCTCTACAGATGACAACACATACTGCTCATAGTCCATAAAGTTTAGAGTATATAAAGTAGTCCCTCATTACCTAATGTGAAATATAGTCAATACAAGGATATGTATCCAGAGTCATCTGGTTTCCAGCAATTTTTCAACTTTCAGGAGTGGTGTTACGACATAATCACAAATGCTTGAGTATCATGCTGACAGACAATTGCCTTCTGTCTCTATCCATGACACATCATCAACATTTCTGTAACCTTCTGTCGCCTTTTTCCACATCTGCCTCCTGGAAATATCATCTAAAATACTCAAAAGAATCTGGTTCTTCAAAAAAGGTTCACAAAAATTCCCAATAATTAATTATTTTCTAATGTTAGGCAGCTTATACAAGCAGGTTTACATGCCAGTACAACCTATTTAAGTCCGACATTAGGTCTGTATCTTCTTAAAATTGAATTTTAACTTTCAGACTCAAAATTAAATGAATTACAGAAAATAGAAAGTTCATAACCTTTCACTTGTTTGCAAGTTATAGGTAACTATCTTGGACAGTATGAAGCAAACATTTCAGCCAAACAGCTGTCCATGGTATGCTCTGCTTGGCCAGACTAAATGTGGCACAAAACTTTAATTATTTAATGTTGAGACAATTTAAAGTATCACAGAGATGAATGTGGTTTATACAGCTGAGTACTCATGGGAAAAGGCTTCTGAATATGTGTGTCTTTAAAAGTAAATGTGAGCTGACAGCATACCTTTAAACATACCATCTCAAACCAAAACCTTTACCATAGCCATTACATAAAAATTCCAGAATGATATTGGCAGTTCTGTAGTTAATGTAACTTTTCTCCACCAGGTCAGATATGGGATGATATCTGAAATCCTGTTTCCTTTGACTAGTTCTGTAAGAAATTATCTTCCAGTAATCTAGTTTTATAAATTAATGAACATGTAATAAAGAGTGTTTAGGGGTCTGTATTGAAAGTTGCTCACCCACACTAGGAGAACATGGAGGTATATAGAACCAGGACACCTCATGAGGACAAAAAGTAGATTACTTTATCGGGCACTTCATGCTCCAAGTTGTATCACAAGATAAACAGACAAAAACATAACACTCCCCTTGTCATGCATTGTCTTCTTGAAGCACATTGCATCACCATGACTGAATAAAATGTGCTGTAAACTTAGTGGGGAAAACAGAAAGGTACCTTGTATCAGAATATATAACAGGCATGAAATAGCAGCTATAGAAACATTTCCATCTAGCAGTAGCCCACCCATACTTATATGGTGTAATAATGGCCAGTCTCTTCGCGAACGAAGAACCGGGGAAGGTCTTTCCTGGATTTTTTAGGTGAGACACAGTGTGCGCGGAACTGAGCCCACCCTTTAATCCTGAGGTTCATCTGCCGGGGCCAAGCACGCTTGGATGGTGGCAGCGAGGTCCTCAGGACGTAGATGGATTGCCTTACAGGGCTAGCGAGCTCCATCTGCCCGGGGAGTGTCCTAACCGGGAATCGAACCCAGATCTCAGCGTTGACAACGCTGTGGTTTAGCCACTGCACCACCAGGGACACTCTTATATGGTGTATACTTATGATGTATGCACCTCCCACAAAAAGCCTTTGCTTCATATGAGTGCCCTAAAGACAAATTAGAAAGTAACATGATCTAAGTAAGAAGAGGCACAAATAAGATACTATTATGGGTGTATGATCTGTGTTAAGTTTATATACATGTATGGCACAATTAAATAGGGCTATGATTCAGTCAGCGTTTGGCTGCTTGTTTTGAAATGGTGTCTCTGTCATTATGAAATTATACCAAATTATGAAAATTTTACCTTTTGTGCTGTATTTTACATACCATGTATTTAAAAGTACACTCACAAACCCCACAAGTGGTTCTCTAAAGGGAGCTGTTTTGTTCTGGAAGAAATCGTATGACTGGACAGCTATTCACAAGGAGGGACCGAAGACCTCCTCTGGACCCCTTCTTTAAACACACGTAAAAACAATACCTTAAAATGCATGTCACAGTTCACTTAGAACATGAATGGATTTGTTTTCTCATGGAGTTGTGTAGATTTCAATAAAAATTCATCATCATGGCTAGGCTTCGCG